>NW_012267271.1:948877-1005331 GCF_000151885.1 Dipodomys ordii | reverse complement strand
CTTTCCTTTCCTTTCCTTTCCTTTCCTTTCCTTTCCTTTCCTTTCCTTTCCTTTCCTTTCCTTTCCTTTCCTTTCCTTTCCTTTCCTTTCCTCTCTTTCTCTTTCTACCAAGGACCAGCCGTTGATCACAATCCTCTTACATTTGCTTCCTAGTAGCATCTCAACATGCCTAGCTCTGACTTTTTCCTAGACAGGCCTCAAACTAAAATATTTTCAATCTTCATCTCTTGAGTAGCTCGGATTCCATATATGAGCCACTATTTCAAGCCTTTGTCTTATTCCTATTGTTATTTATTGTTGTCTATTTTTAGACTATCTCATGGATATTGTATCTAAATTTTCCTTCCAGTACCACTAATCCCACCATTACTTGTTGTATAATCTAAGTTTGTGAGTCTCTATTTGGTTCTTTTATAGTTCTGGTTGACTATTCATAGTTTTTTGTCTTATGCTAATTTCCAGTTTTTTGTTTTTAAATATATTAAATAAACTCATGTAATGTGACAAATTGTTTTAGGTTTTTTTAGGGGACTGGTTAAATTTGAGTATTGTTAGAGTAGATTTATATTTCAATTATGCTTCCGGTTAACACCTTGGGATACTAATAATTAGGTATTCTATAAATTGCCTTTTACCAGGCCATGCTAGCTGAATTTGAATTGCAAATCCATGTGAGAACATATTTTAGTTTGACATATGGATGAATGGAAATATTTGCCACCACTCTATAATGGCATAAAAAGTGAAAAAGTTTTCTCTTGGTAGCATTTGTGAATTTGTTTTTTCTTTTAAAAGGTAACTATTGAGTATCTTTGCATCTGGCTTCTGGGCCATTTCTCTCACCGCCTTTTGTCTCCTGTCTCCATTAGTTTGTAACTTGGTATTTTATTGTTTGGCAAAGATGGGCAAAGTACAAGCATTTTGTTGCTAAAAGTATTTGGCTTCTAGTTTTTATTTTCTTGGCCTGTGGGCATTTTACATTAGCATTTTTCAATACATTAGCATTTTTCAAGACTATTGGGAGATTTTTTCGAAAGTATCTAATTTTTGTTCATATATACAATGGAACATTACTCAGCCATATACTAAAATTGTAAATTGAAATTAATAAAATAATGGCTTTTATAATAACATCAATAAGTGAAATATCTAAGGCTGCATTAACCTAAATACTTGTATGATCTGTACATTGACATGTATAAATCAATGGTAAGCTAGGTTGAAATAAGATCTAAATAAATAGATATACCATGCTTGTGGACTATGAAGACTCAATACTGCCAGGCCAGGGTTCATTTTATGTGTTAGTGGCAACTTGACTATGCTTTGGTGTCTACTTATTTAGTCAAACACTAGTTGGTGCTGTGAGAGTATATTTTTGTGTTATGAACACTTTACCACACTGGGTGCTTTATAGATTTCAAATTTGTCTGAATCAGCTGTTTTAAATCAACTTATTTGCCTGCTTACTGGCCTGCTACTACTACCTACCTACTAACCATTGCTTCTATTCCTCTTGAAAATTGTTATAGTATGTCCATTCTCCTTGTATTCACCTATACAGTCAATGTAATGCCACTCGATTTTTTTTATTATTGTTACTTTGTTTGATTTTTCTTTTTAAAGCTATTTTTGTTAGTATACATGAGCAATACAAGAGGGTTTTCATTGTAACATTTCCATGTGTATGCAATGTACTCCAGTCCTCCCCTCAATTACTCTCCCTTCTCCCCTTCCTAATGCAATGTTTTTTAAATTAGAATTTGAGGTATTAATTCTAAAATTTATATTTAGATTTAAATGATGAAGACCTTAGCTGAACTTTTTTTTTTGTGGGGCGTGGGGCTTAAACTCTGGGGCTGAGCGCTGTCCCTGAGCTCTTCAGCTTAAGGTGAGTGCTTTACCATTTGAGCTACAGCGCTCAAATGGACTTTCCTGCCAGGCTGGTTTTGAACTGAGATCCTTATATCTCAGCCTCCTTCGTAGCTTGTTTTGCAGGTGTGAGCCACTGGCACCTGGCCTCCTTAGCTGAATTTTTGAAGAGAATAAGTTGGCATACACACAATACCTGAGTTGAAGTCTTATGGCATATATAATATTTGTACAAGAATAAAAGATACATCAGTGGAACAGAATGGAGAATCATTTAATCAAGCCGGTCCTGGGTCTTGAACTCCGGGCCTGAGCACTGTTAGCTTGTAAGGTTGATGCTGTACATTTGAGCCACACCTCTACTTCCTGTATTTCATTGACTAATTGGAGATAAAATCTCCGCTAAACTTTCTTTCCTGGGCTAACTTCAATAATAATAATCCCCAAATCTCAGCCTCCAGTATAACTACAATTTTTTAGTGTGAGCCACCAACACTTGGCTAAGAATATTTTTTTTCTTTTGTGCAGATCCTGGGGCTTGAACTCAGAGCCTAGACACTGTCCCTCAGCTACCTTTTGCTTAAGGCTAGTGTTCTACCATTTGAGCCATAGCACGACTTCTAGCTTTTTGGGAGATAAAAGTCTCACAGACTTTCCCATGTGAGCTAGCTTTGAATTGTGATAATCAGATCACAGCTTGCTTAGTAGCTAGGATTACAGGCGTGAGTCCCTGACTTCCAGTGAGAATCAATTATTTGAAACTAATAATAAATAAAGAAGCCAAGATAAGCTATCCGTTGGTTGTCCACAGAGAAACATGAAACTGACTTTTAAATAAATGTTTTCTTGCCGGGCGCCATTGGCTCACGCCTGTAATCCTAGCTACTCAGGAGGCTGAGATCTGAGGATCACAGTTCAAAGCCAGCCCGGGCTGGAAAGTCCGTGAGACTCTTTTCTCTAACAAACCACTCGAAAACTGGAAGTGGTGCTATGGCTCAAGCAGTAGAGCTTCGCCTTGAGCTGAAGAGCACAGGGACAGTGCCCGTGCCCAGGCCCAGAGTTCAAATCCCATGACCAATAATAAAATAAATAAATGTTTTCTTTTAACATACAAGGGAAACAGAATTACTTTTAACTTTACCTCCCAAAAGTAGAAATGGTAGTATGCTTCCTTTTAATCTTTTTCCAATAATGTATGTAATATACATAAAACACAATAGCTAATTATTATTATACTTAATTTATGTACCGTTTTTGCTTGATAATCTTTTTATATGTAATTACTTTATACCATATTTTTCTCTCTGAAGGATATTTTAATGGTCACAAAAATGCCAAATCACAAACATGCTCCATGTTCTTCCAGTAGCTTCTTTCTGTGGAAGTTAGTGTAACAGCTGATTCTTTTCCACTTACTGATTCCCTTCCACCTAGAAACCTCCCTCACTGAATGTGTCATGTGACTAGTACTGTATATCTCATGACAACTCTTTCAGCTATAGGTCAGTTTTTGAAATTAAAAAATTTGTCCATTGTGGGTCTTGAATTCTGGGCCTGGGTGCTATCCCTGCACTCTTCAACTCAAGGCTAGGGCTCTACCACTTCCAGTTTTCTGGTGGTTAATTGGAGATAAGAGTCTCACAGACTTGCCTGCACAGGCTGGCTTTGAACAGTGATCCTCAGATCTCTGCCTCCTGAGTAGCTAGGATTACAGGTGAGAGCCACTAGCGCCTGGCTTATAGCTCCATTTTAAATCAGAGGTAAGGGCTGGGAAGTTGGCTCAGTGGTAGAGCGCTTGCCTTGCATGCCTGAGGCCCTGGGTTTGATTCCTCAGCACCACATAAGCAAAGAGAAAAAAGCCAGAAGTGGCGCTGTGGCTCAAGTGGTAGAGTGCTAGCCTTGAGCTGAAGAGCTGAGGGACAGCGCTCAGGCCCAGAGTTCAGGCCCCACGACAGGACCCAAAAAAAAAAAAAATCAGAGGTAAATAGCAATGAAGTAACTTGACTCTTTCTAATAAATGAACCTTGAGTTTATAATTGTCACTCATTCCAGTGTCTGAGAAAAGCATACTGCCATTTTTTTAAAAGCTCTGCAGCTTTTTACTCTCATAAGAAGTTTGAGGATGACATCTTCATCTAAAAGTCATTATCTCCATGTTAGATGTCTGTTCTTTGCGTATTTGACTCATCTTCATGGGGGGAAGCATTTTCAAAGCCAGCACAGCCATCCAACATAGCATACTGGGCAAAGTGATATGTAAAGTAATCAGCCTGTCCTTATTGTTCATAAAATCATGCTAGCCAAATCTGCATGAGCCAGGTTGGGCAGAAATGCAACCCCAGTCTAAGGAAATTCTGTGGCATCAGCTCAGTGGTTACACTTATGCTTTCAAACAATGGGACATTGAGTCCCATTCTTAATATGGAATTCTGTAACACTGGCCAGCTGACTTACCCTCTCTCTGCCTTGGCCTCTTTGTGATAACTTCATGACTCAGAGGTCCTGAAGAAATAGTGCCCAAGGAGCATGGTGTCTATGATAGAAGTCACATGGGGGACAACACAAGTGAGGATGGCTTTGGAGCAAGTTTCCCTTAAGTTAAAAAAGAAAAGAAATCTCTTAACATTTATCAAATTATCCCAGACAAATTTCTGGAGCCCTTTTGAATCTCAGTTTCCTAACTACTCAAAATGTAAAAATTCACACTGATATTTAAGCAGAGCGACTTCTTCATATGACTCCATAATTTGTTCTTTGGGTCATCTTCTCTTCCCCACCTTCTAAGGGCCCTGATTTTGTTCAATTGAATAATCTATCCTACACCATATGACCCAAGCCTTCTTTCCTCTAGGAGCCACTTCTGTGTGTGACATGGTGATGAGTTAAATCTTCTTGGTCCTTAACTTCTGTTCCCTGTATGTCTGTCCATCCTTTGCAGAAAATTCTGTAAACCTATTGAAAGAAAGTAGCCAAGTAAATTAGGAAGTCACATCTATGTTTGTGAAATTAGTAGTTTTTATGTAGCCTAAAAAGATATGTTTCTGTGGATAATGTTCCAATTTCATTTCCATGTTTGAGGCTTAGGAAATATTAATGTTGAGGGAAGAAAAATGAGACAGATCAGTCTGTCCTTATACTTTGTGTCACTCATTTTGTAACTACTTGCTGGATTCCTCGGTTTTGTACTGATGCTCCAGGAATCCTGGAAGCCCACCACAGAATGGAAGGGCTAGAGTAGGCAGGCAGATGAGGTGGGTCAGGAATAGAGGAGGATGGAGATGGAAAAATGAAAAATTGAAGATACCTGGAGGGTAGGATAATATGGGAACATGTGCCTTATATTAAATTTTTGTCTCCCTTGGACACCTCCTTAACGTTAATAAAATAAAAACAATTTTTAAAAGTTTAATAACATTTTGTTTATGTTGATAGGGACACTTGATTTTTGCTTAAAAAAACAGCATGTTAGACATGGTACAAGAAAAGAGAGGAAAGTGGAAATTAGGTGGGGTAAAATAAATAGGTATATACGCATCTTTTCTCCCTTTCTCTTAAAATGACCAGTGGGTTATTAGGAAGAAAACATACACTGCAATCTGATCTTTATTGAGTTGGTATTTGAGGATTTTTTCTAAAGCAAAAGGAGCACCTCTTCCATTGCATAATGCTGATTTCTATTTTAAACCTGTCCCTAGGTTATATAGTAGCCGGCGTTCGGTAAGAGGTGGCTGTTACAAGTTACCTTAGGAAGTTTACCTAGAGTTATTCAAAGATAGTGCTTATGGGTAGAAGCTGTTTTAGCTTCTTTCTTTGTTTTCCTATGCCCAGCCTAACTAATCTTGAGCTCATGATACAGATAAGATAGCCATAGTAACTTAGAAAGGAACATGCTCTATCTGTGCCTCTTCTCTGTCTAATGAGTTCATGTAAAATATATATCAAAAGAAATTCTCATAGCAGAATCCTCACATTTCAAAGGGGAGTATATTTATTATAAGAACTGCTGATTCATTAGGAATGCTTCCTAATTCCAACGCAACAGCTGCTTCTAGTTAGAATAAATGCCAGCTCTTTTGTGCCCTGTCCCTCCAAGGGGACATTAAATTTTGTTTTAAGACTTTCTTCTTGTTCTAGCATTTTCTCTCTCACTCTGTTTCCCCCCCCCTCAATTGCAGTACTTTGTCCTTTTTTAGTATTCACATGATTTAAAAACCTACTGTACCTACTTCCTACCTTTAAATATGTCTTGCCTTAAGATTACAAATGCTAATAAAACTCTTCTGATAATGTGTTTTGTTTGTATTCACAGTGGCAGTAGAGTGTATTGTAGAGCAGTAAAGAAAGAAGTTGAGACACGTTGTAGTCATGAATTCTAAGTGTAATAATTTAAAGTATAGAGGGCATTTCAGAAACTGCTTTTGTCCATTAAATGAAACCACTGTATTAACATATCATAGCATGCTGTTCTAATCACTTTGCTCCAAATACCAGCTTTTGAAAGAAACATGGCTGTATTTTTATATAAAATCTGAAATCGTGTAATTGAATGGCTTGGCAGAATAGGTAAATGAATGTAGCAACATGCATTCAAATATGTCTCTTTGGTTTGTAATGAGCTGATTGAAGTTCACAGTTGTGAGACTTGCCATTTTATTTTCTGATTTTGCATTCTGGACTCAGACAAAAGTGCCAGTTCTTTTCTTCTCATTTTTTTTCTAATAACGGAAAAAGGTGGATGAAGAAAATTGTTCATAACAATAAAGTAGCCTCTTCTGGGGGAATCACTATTGCATTTAGTGTGCCTGTGGTTTTTACTGAACTGTCAGCCATAAGAGAGAGGATCTTCTGATGTCCTTCTATAAAATAATCTTTGAAATGGGATTGTAGTTCAGTGGTAGAATTCTTGCCTACTATGTTCAAAGCCTTGGGTTTGATACTCAGCACCACAAACAAGCAAGCAAGCAAGCAATACCTGTGAAGGCTAAAAGATAATGGTTAGTAGCCTGCTTACATTCATATGTAAGAGATCATAGGTACCTCTGCATACTTTTTTCATAGCATTTATCTCATTAATTTTTTTTTTTTTTTTTTGCTGGTTCTGGAGCTTGAACTCAGAGCCTGGGCTCTGCCCTTAGCCTCTCTCTGCCCAAGGCTAGCATTCTACCACTTGAGCCACAGCACTACTTTTTCTGAGTAGTTTATTGGAGATAAGAATCTCATACACTTTCCTGCAAGAGCTGGCTTTGAACCACGATCCTCAGATCTCAGCCTCCTGAGTAGCTAGGGGTACAGGCATGAACCACCAGTGCCTAACTCATTAATTATTTTTAATATGCATATCTGAATCCTCCACTAGACATTGAACTCTATATCAGATTGTATCTGATTCACCCATTTTCCCCAAGACCCAGCAAAAGGACTTACAAGTCAAAAAATGTTTGATGACTAAATGAGCTTCAGAATACTAAGCCAAAAAGATGTCAGAGCAGTTATCAATATGTACAAAAGACTGAAAGATAATAAGCTTTGGAGCTAAGTAGACATAATTTCAAATCCTTATTAGTAAGACAATATGTGAATTTCCTGTGAGATACAGGGGATGTTCAAGATAGTTCTAGGTTTTGATGACAGCAGCTTCTCTGTGTATCTTTGTCTAGGCAGAAAAAGGAAAGGAGAGTAGAGTTGGAGGATTCCCATTTACTAAGGACAGAGATAACTGGATGAGTTTAGTAATCTGTTGTGTAGCTCTAGGAAAACTTATAGTCTCTGAACTCACATTTCTTCTGCAAAATGAGAAAATTAAAGAGTTTGGAGCAACTGGCCACTGTCACACTTCTCTTGCCTTCCACATTTGAGCCAAATGGTAAAACTTGGATTCTAACTTTTCTAGTCAAGGAGCAAACCCTTGATGCCACCTAATTTTTAGCCAGAGAGAGCATGCTGTATGATTCAGAGATTCTCATCCCTAGAATAGAAAAGATATTTCATGCATATGTGAGATGTATTACAAATAGTGCTGATATTAATACAGCCAATGAAGTTTGTGAATGATATGCTGTTTTAATGCATTAAGTGGACTGATGATATTTCTAGAATTCCCCCTCATTTGGCATACATGGGATACATGGCAATGTCCATGGAACTGTGTTGCCTTTAAAATTTGTCTTCCATTGGTTTGCAATGGAACAAAAAGCTAAGATGTACATTAAGATCATGTACACTAAGATGATAGAAGCCAGATTCAGATTCCACATACTATGTATTCCACTTAGCTAGCATTCTCAAAAAGGCAAAATTATAGGAACAGGCAAGAGATTAGTGGGTACCAGTGACTACCAATATGCAGTGTGAACTAGCTGGATGATGTGCCATAGAAGTGTTCTATCTCTGTTACCAGGGGTTGCTTTGTCAGAAGAGTGAATGTCATTTTATGTTGTAAAAAAAGACATGAATTTTTAAAAGGTAGAGATGATGGGAAGAGCAGGTGGAGAACAGATTTTCTTAACACATTGTTTAAGAACAAGTGCATTCATAGTCTCTTGTGGGTGGGACACAAGAGAGCATTTAGGGTCCTGGGAATGCATGCATGTATCTATCTGTCTATTGTGGTGCTATTCAGTTGTATGCTGTTATCAAAGCCATTTAAAGGTAAACATATAATGAGTATATTTTACTGAATGAGAGTCAAACCTATTTGTAAAAAAGAAAAAAAAAGTGAGCTTTGGATCCTGAGAACTCACCTCAGATCTGAACTGCCCCATTTTTAGTGTGGTGACCTTGAGCGAGGCACTTTATATCTAGGAGCCTCGTCTTGCTTGCCTCTCTATAAGCTACAGCTGGGAATAGTCCTCTGACAACTTAGGTGAGAGGTAAGAGGTAGTGCCTGACTGGGTGTGGCTGAGCTTCTAGACATTCAGTGGCTAGCTGTAAATGCAGAACTGATCTTTCAATTTAACTGAAGCTATTTTGTTTTCGAACCATAAAAAGTTCAAACATTTGGAAGAGGCAAAATGTAAACATCCATGTGTTTGTTTAATGTTAGCGCCGACAATCTTATTATCATCGCTGTTTTTTTATCTCACAGTAGCATAACTAAATCTTTAGGGTTAAGGTGTATCTAAATGGTTAACTAAGTAAAGAATTATTTCTTCAGAGAGCAAAACATTGGAAGTGTTTGTAGTGTTAGATAGAAAAGAGATGTTCATTAAAGAATAAATGAAAACATTCTGGTGACACTGATGGTGTCTAGGGTTCAGGTTCATTTTCTCCTTCCATTAAAGAGTTAAAGGATCAGAAAGTTTTGAAAGCAGACAGTGCCAGTTGATTTGAAAGCCTAAGAAACAGCAAAACAATCCTTTGTGCAAGAAATAGTCCCAGCAGTTTTTCTCCCAGGCTCTTGCCTCCAACCCCTTAGAGCAGGTTCCTGGTCCTGTTGTTTAAGAGGTAGATAAGCTCTGCAGTTGGGCTTGTGATTGGTTTCCCTATCCCTATGCACGAGTATGGAAGGTGCTTCTAATTGGATGGAGGCATGTACTGGCCACTGCCTTGGAGGGAAGATGTGTCTAGCTGAGTCATTTCCCTCCCCCATGTTGGAGCCTGTCCCAGCCTGCTGTATTTTATCTAGCCAGGAAGGTCTAACTTACCCCTCAACATGTATGTGTTCACCATCTTTTTCATTTTACAAGTAAACTCTTGTGTTAAAGACCCTGTTGGTTTAGCCTAGTGTTCTGTGACTGCAGTCTTAAAAAATAGTCTCAAATAACATCTATTTACTTGCAACAGTCAGCATTTTACATATATTTAAAATCATTCAAAATCTTGTTGGAAACTAACAGTCTAGCAGACAAAACAGCCATAGCAGAAGTTACCTAGTTTGGAATGCCAGCTACATTCTGTGAACTGTGATGGGCAGTTTATAGTATTTTACCTAATTAATTCCATAGAATCACCTTCTTAGGTCAACAGGAGTACTGCTGTTCTGCAGAGGGAAACATCTGGGAGAGAAGAGGTATGCTCTAGCGGTGCCCACTGGGTTGACTCTGCCTGCCCCTTGGTCTGTCATATTTGCTGCTTCTAAGGACACAAGCCACCTTCTGCCTAGCAGGTTCAGGCCAATCCCTGATGGGAACTCACTTTTTAGAACTCCTCTCTTGTAACCAAATCCTGCACTCAGATATGTTGAATTGAAACTACTTTGTACTACTGCGTAAAAAAAATTGTACTCAGTAATTAAAAAGAGGTCTGACAGAAGCTCACACTTATAGGACCTTCCACTCCTCTGAGGACTTTGCTCACTATCATGGTCTTAAAACCTTTGAGTATATCTTGTTCCATACTTCTATCTTTGGTTCCTCATGCAATGTTGTTTATAAGATCTTTTAAAAAGACAAAATGGAGCTGGGTGACCATGGCTCAGGCCTGTAATCCTAGCTACTCAGGAGGCTGAAATGTGGAGATCATGGTTAGTAGCTAGCTAGAGGAAGAAAGTCCATAAGACTTTTATTTCATTTAACCACCAGAAAACCAGAAGTGGAACCATGGCTTACAGTAATAGAGTGCTAGCCTTGAGTGGAAAAAGCTCAGGGACAGTGCCCAGGCCCTGAGTTCAGGCCCCAGGATTGACAACCCCCCCCCCAAAAAAAAAGGTAAATGTCAGATTCTTCTCTCAGGAAAAGCTGCCCCTCTAGTTGGGCACAGAAAGCTTCTCACAAGCTGGGCTCTTTAGACTTCTCTAGTCTCCTTAGTACTTAGATGCCTCCTTCTACCCATTTCCATTCTAAAAATATCACCCAAAGAAATAGGTATCTCTGTCATACTTGATGAAAGTGACTTCTCTTTTATACACTTATTTTCCTCATGAAGTTGGGTCCCCTTTTGTGATGCCCTTCCTTAGTGTCCCCATAGCTCTTGCTGCTGGCTAGGTTTGTAGCATCTTCACATTGCATTGCTGTTAACCAATACCATTTCTCTTCTCCCAGAGCATGTAGAGTTAAGTGGCCCTATGTTGTGTTCAGTATTAAGCCAAGCTGTATAATACAGAGCTGATAGCTCTGGTTGCCTACTAACCGCCCATACAAATGGTCCAACTTTGTAGTCAAAATAGATTCTGATCCCTTTTTCTTTCTCACAAAGAATGGCCTTGGGAAAATTAATATGCCTTTATTCCTGACGTCTGCCAGGGTTTACTGAGGCCACTGTAAGGAAGGTTACTGAAAGCTTTCCAAAGCAACCCACCTTGCCCAGAACTGAGATCAGGAAAAGCACCATGCGGGGGAAGAACAGGAGCTCTGATGTGAGAGTACAAACTGCCAGCTTTATGCCCCTTGGGAGCTAATCCTCACCATTATGGAGATGCTGTAAGAAGCAAGGAGATGGGCTTACCTCTCTATTCCTGCCCAGCACTCTCCTCACTACCAACCAGATTCCTCAGAGTCAGGAAGCCAGAGAAATCAGATGTGTAGGTTTGTTTGTGTAAAAGAATGTTACTTTTTTAGTTATATAGCAGCTAATAAAAAGTAACACGTATTTACTTACTGGTGCTGGCGATTGAACTCAGGGCCTCTACTGCTGAGCTACAGTGACAGCCAAGAAGTAATGCATATTTATTGTAGAAAACTTGGAGAATATTAACATGAAAAATCATTTGCTCATTTATAAAGCCTGCCTTTAAATCTAAATATGCATATTTATGTTACCTATCTTTCTAGATATAGACTGATTTTAGTGAATACATACTAGTCCATCATTTTGAAAGTTCATAATTTATTGTAAACTTTCTACTGTGCTATATTTAGATTGCTTCTAAGCATTTACCATTACAAATAACACAGAATACTTCAAAGACAAGTTACCTCTATGATTTTAAGGCACTGTGTATTCAATGCATAAATCACAGAAAATATTCTATATTTTTCTAAAGACTGTAACGAGAAACAAAAGATTATCTACAACATCATAACCTAAAAAGAACCAGTATTAATATTTTATCTTCTAGTCTTTCTCTAATGTGTGTGATTGCATACGGTGACAGTGGCGGAGTGTTGCTTTTTTCATTTTATATTGTTTCATTTAGTTTCCCACATGGTTAAAAATATGTTAAAACATGATTTTCTATTGCCTGATTTTAATATAATTAATTAAATGATTATGTATTTAACAGTGTGTATTATTAAGAAATAAGTACAATATATTACCAGAAAATCAAGTCACAAGATTTAATACAGGTACAAAGAAATTCACATATTTTTCTGCCTATTTAAATTTTTTTGCTTTTAGTAGTTACTCATTAAACGACAACTTTCTTGCTCTCTTTCATGAGTAAGGTTAAGAATTTATATTTGAGAAACTGATTTCTGCTAAGCGTTTTGCTGACGGAGCATGTTTTCCTAAAACTGTGTTTAGTGTTTCTTTTTTAAAATTTATAAATGCAGCCATATTTTGAGAGGGCTTTATAATATTTTTAATAACATGTAGTAATATTTTGTAACATTATAGCCTATTTTTTCTGGGTAAAATAAAATCCATAAGTACAAAGATCATTAGAAAAATTAGGACAGGCGGAGGAGTAGGATTTGTATCAAAGTCATGACAGAGAGTGACTAACGGCATTTAATGTTCCAGCTCTGATCACCGTGTCCTGAATTCCCAGCTCCTCGGATTGCTAGGACTCCCGCTTCTCTGTGCTTTGAAGGACACAAGGGAGAAAAGCAGTTTCACAAAGCAGCTGCTGTGTGATTATGGTGCCGAGGGAATGTGTACTCTTCTTCCCTTCAAGCCAGCCCAGCCTTTGCTTATCACACTGTCCCAAGTTTTGCTCTTACTGTTCTATTAGACTATTTCCTAACACCATTGTGATTTCTCATACAGATCTAAACTTTGAACTCTGTCCTATGACTGGCTTATCTTAGGCAATGAATGAATAGATACTACCAAACAAATGAGTTTAATTATTCTGTTTTGACAGCACTTAGAAAAGTCATTGAAATTTGCATCACATGTGCTGTCTGGTACAGCTGTTGATGCTGTTTCCTGAAATAACTTTTTCATAGAGGTACCTATTAGTATATTAGCTACATGGATCTAAATTGTACCCAGATCTACTACGAGACTATGTAACTTGAGGTTATTTATAAACCTTTCTGTACTCCATTTTCTCCATTTGTTATCTGCGGGTATAGTAACACCTACTTGGAATTACTATGAGTTAATAAATTTATGGGGCTCCTCTCATATGGTGATCCCTAAATTAATGGAAGTTCACTAATATTCTGTTTGATATATCTTGAGCAGCAAAACAAAACAAAACAAACAAAAAGTGCCTGGAAACAAGCGGATCTTGTCGTCATTGGACAGATTAGATCCTCTTCAGCAGTGCTGTTGTGCTGTGTCTGATAATTTTTCTTCCCTTAGTCTGTCCCAACATGGCTGCAAAATTAAGTAGCAATCTCTTCAGAGACTGGTGATCTGGTGGGTGAAATAGATTCCTGTTGTTAGGCAAGAAGGGTTACTTGGATTGCACAAATTCCTGCCTTACCTTCCCATAGAATCTTCAGTCTCATTTCCAAAAACATTCAGGGAAAACCCTCTTGATGAGAGAGTTGCTCCATCACTAAGGTAACTTGAGAGCAGACCAATTTCCTGTCTGTCTTTGTTGCCTACTCTTTAGTTGTAAGGTTCTGCCTTAACCCAAGGAGGCTTTGAACATCAGCTGTCTGGAACAATCTCTAGCCTTATCACTTATTTTAATGTTTCTTGCACAAGGTCATTCTTGGATGTGGTGCTCTGGGCAATCTCACTTCAGAGTGCTTCCCTTCCTTTATTTAACCTCTGACCTGTGAAAACAAGAGTTAATCAAGAGTTCTAAAGTAGCTAAGAGGAAGGGGAAGTGTTTGGTTACAAATTAAATATGAACAAGTCATAAGTCATAAATCCCCAGTAGTGCTACTAGTCGTGTGTCTCAAGTTGCATATGGTAAAGTGTTTGAGTTATAAATCCAAGTTCAGAACTCTCTGACTGCTTGGGGCTAGGTTCATTTTCTTTTGCTCTCAACTCCTTCGCCTTCTCAAACATTACTTTTATTAGAACAGCTGTGTTCATATCCTACTTTCTCTTTGTATGTCTGTCTTTCCTCCTTCCTTTCTTTACCTGCCTGCTTATGTTGATTGGTGTGCTATTGAGATGAAACTGCTTCCCTGAAAGAAGTTAAGCATATGGAAAATATTGCCAAGGAAAAGCACTGAAGCATAGAGCGTAAATGGGTTTAAGAGACAGCCAGACACTTTTATAGAGAGATTTGAGATTGAATGATATAACGTTGAAGAAGGGATCTGGGGGGTGGAAATAAACTTAAATGAGTACTTTTTATGGAAACCGGTGCCCTGTTTAACCTAGCATTTCCTTGTCACCATAAACATACATGTATAGCTTTATACTTTAATTAAAAAGAAAAGCCTAAGAATCTGTGACATAGGCTATGGTTTTTCTAGGTAACTTCTCAAAAAATAAACATTTAGGGCAGTAGAGACATTGAGTCTTGACACGATGCATTGGAAGCAAAAAATTCTCTATTCCGTGTTTGATTAAGACATTTTAAATTGAGCTATTTATATCTGTGTTTCCAAATAAAATGTGTATACTAATTCGTAAAGCAATAAAAAGCAGACACATGACTAGTGTCCCTGGAGCTGGCAGAGTGAGAAAACACACTGCATCATTGGGAAGCAGCCAGAGCTGGATTGCTCAGAATGCACATAGCCGACTTTCTTTTTATCAGAATATTACAATGAGAACTTGAAGGGAGGAATATTGTAACCTAATCTCAAGATTGTTGTACCTGCTCACAGTGTGGCACCTATTACTGAGTTGTATAGCGCAAATAAGATTTAGAAATCATATGTGCTTTTAGTACCTGTGTCATCTTAGGAAAGTCACTTCAGTTCTCTGAGCCTCAGTTTTCTCATCTATAAATTGGGGCAGTAATTTATCTCATTTAGTTGTTATGAAGAGTAATATTTCAAAGCACCTAGGCCTAACACTTGATAAAATTCCCCCACCTTTACCATTAGCTTTTTACTACTTACCTCTGAAAATGAGAATAATGTCAAATGGTACCTCAGTGAGATAATTAACTTTGTTGTTAGCTCCTGAAAGTAGGATAGGACTTCTGTGTCTTTGTTGTTGTTTTATAGCAGAGATACTTGTGAGCTATGAAAACTTCAGTGAAGTAGACCTTGTTTAGAACCTCACTGGCCAATTACATTATATTATAGTAGTAATTTTATCCATAAGTTAGATGTTCTGAATGAGAAAAACTTTCAGGAGTAGTTTCCTGAACTCTGGGGAGAATGATGAAAGGCCTGTGTGCTCACCCACTCTGGAATCAGTGGAAAATACCAAGAATTACACTGAGCTGTCAGTGCAGGTGCTATTACTCCGAAGATCTCCTGATACCAACACTTTACTGGTGATAACAGAAAAGTGTCCCTGTGCTTTTCTTCTGAGCAATCTCCTTCAATCAGTCTTACTGCCACAGAAAAGATGATGACAAATCCACCCTCTAAAAGCAGCAATTATTGTGTACCCATCAGGGAGGAAAGAGCCTTGTTTCCAAAATCAAATCCAAGTGTATGTTTAGGTAGATTTATATAAGCATGTGCATGCTTGTGCACTTGTTTGATACACATGCATAATGAAAATGAGTATTTCTTATTTAAAAATTCATTTTCCTGCATAAATATAATAATTCTCACAAAGAGCTATTAATTGTGGACAAAAGGCAGAGAATCCTAAGCTTAACTGAATACTATAAAAAGTTTACAATTTGAGATTAGCAGCCATGAGCAAAGCAGCTCAGATCAGGCAACAGTGGTTTGATTTCCCAAAGTGGGGAGATGTGTTTTCTCTTGATACTGTTCCTTTGTCTTTTGGTCTTAATAGTAATGAATGTGACTTTTATCAGGACAGAACAAAGTTGATGTTGTTCCAACCATAGTGGTAGGTGCATTCAGATAAGTTTCACTCTCCAAATAGCCATATGAGAGTAAGTGTTAACTCCCCATTTCACAGATGGGGAAGGAGGAAGGAACATGGCTCAGGTCATAGCTAGTAAGTGAAAGAGCTAATATCAGTCCCAGCCGGATCTCCTGCAGTTGGTGCAGAGTTGATTAGTAAAGTGTTACTTCCTCTGGGAAGACTTTCTGGAGCCTTTCTGTCCCCTCTGTGACCCTCCATCATAGCATTGACCCAGCCCAGCTGCCTGTCTGTTTTGCTTACATTGTGGTCTCCCCAAATGCTAAGATACTCGTGTGCCTAGGCAAGTACACAGGCCTTCCTAAGATGTATGATGTTGCAACTGGAAACATGACATGTGCCTAGCACACATGAGAGGTTGAACATTTAGTATAGTTTTATGTTAATGGAAAAGACAGATAAGCATGTAGACTAAGCTCAACTGTGTTGAATCTGTATAGGCCACACCCTGAACATCCTCATTTTCTGGAAATAAACTGTTTGTTTAAACAGGGAGGGAGCAGGAGTTCATGGTAAAATGGAGAAAACTTTGGGATTTTAGCTAGAAAAAGTAAATCTAAAACTCTGAAAATAAGCTTATTTCAACAAATAGAGTTTTTAATTCTGAGAATTCATTGATTCTTAGGAAGAATAATTCATGAACCAAAAAAAGTGTTAATTTTTTTGAGGGGAGGGAGTTGCAATTTCTCTGACTTAATAACCCTTCATGTTTGATTTTCGTGCATAATCATGAAAGGAGTTTTTTCCCCCCTAAAAGTGTTTGAGGACTTCATTTTCCCAAAGGCTTCTCTTGTCCTTTGATATTGAAATTATCTTCTTTTGGTGTGGCAGTATGTAACCATGCTTGTTTTTCTTTTATTTGCCTTCGTTGTTTGTTAATTGGGCTAGTACTAGTAGGTCTTCAATTGTCAGTGACTTGGGTGTCCAGCATCTCCAGTATGGGCTTCATGAACTTCTACATCCTGGGTATGGCAGACTGGAGTTTACTCTGTGGTCAGTATTCAATTTTATTGTAGATGTTTGAGACACTGACTGTGACAGAGAACAGAGATGTCAGGTCGTGCTAGAAGGGCTAAATGAGGACTACTATTGAAAATAGCCACATTTTGCTATTTTCTTCTTCCTGTAGCTATACTTTCTGGTCCATTTTACTTGAACACAGGATGTAAAGATTTGTACAGAGTGCTGGAATTATGATCCAGAAACCAGGACCCAAAGAGAATATCCTACCACTAATATCAGCAGCAGTGATAAACGGGTAAAGAGGTCAGGTGTCTCCTATGTGTATTTAGTTGTATATATTAGTTGTTTGTTTGCATCTTTTAATAGAAAGATTGAGTCTTAGATGCTTTCTTGAAATGAGATGCTAATAGCCAAAAAGTAATAGAACTGAGGAACTCCCCACCACCACCACTACCACACACACATCACCCAGAGTTATTAAACTCAAGTCTATCTTCCTCTCAGCATTTGCCATGCCACTCTGCTTTTTAAAATTTGGGGAGTTTGAAACTTTAAATATTGAATGCCCTATTAGCTTAACCAGAAAATTCAATGAATCTTGGCAGAAACTTCAGACAGAAATTAAGAGGTGAAACTATATCCTAAGGTATAGTTTCAAGAGTTCCCCACAAATTCACCAAAAACAATGGGAACACTTGATTCTGTGGTTTTTTTTGTTTTTTTGGTTTTTTTGTCAGTCATGGGGCTTGAACTCTGGGCTTGGGTGCTGTCCCTGTACTCTTCAGCTCAAGGTGAGTGCTCTACTGCTTGAGCCACAGCGCCACTTCCGGTTTTCTAGTGGTTTATTGGAGATAAGAGTCTCACAGACTTTCCTGCCCGGGCTGGCTTTGAACTGCGATCCTCAGATCTCAGCTTCCTGAGTAGCTGGGATTACAGGCATGAGCAACCGGCGCCTGGCTTTTCCTATTTTTAAATTTAATGACCCACATATGTGGAAGCAGCCTTGCCAGCCCTAGGCTGCTGCTTTATCTTATCTTCCCAAGGAATGTACCTGAGTATTTTTGGGGTAAAAAAAATCTCATCACAAATTCCTTTTCTTTTTATTTCTCCTCTAGAGTAGAGCCAGAGCATTATATTGATCTTCAGATTGTGGTGATGACTGAATAATATTATCTAAGATTTTTGTTTTAGGATACCAAATTGTACCCTGGTTTTGAAAAAGCTGACATCCACTGATATCTACTGAGAACTAAAGTGAGGGGGAATAATCTCTTCCTCTCAGGTTTAAAATATTCATCCTTTAGGACATCATTCTTCAATAACTGTCCTTGAGTTGCCCACTGACTACAGAATGACAGGGAGGCCCATCAGTTTGGTCTTTCAGAGTTCAGAACTAGCTTCCCTGTAGTCTTAGCTCTAGAGAGACTGTGCTCTAGAGACATGTTTTCTGCCTTAATCCTCTTCATGCCCACTCTACTTTTCACACTAATGTCTACCTTCTTTAGACCCTTCTCTGTGAGATGGACAGTGACTTGCACAGTTATCTACTGTTCTCTCTCTCTCTTTCTCCCTCCCCCTCTCCCTTTCCCTTTCCCTTTTATATGCTACACTCTATAGCCATGCTTTAATTTTTCTCAAATGATATCATTATTTTGTACATTCTTGGTTAATGCATTTAAAATATTTTATTAGAAAAATTATCCTTTCCTTTTCAGCAATA
The DNA here is from genome assembly GCF_000151885.1 of Dipodomys ordii. NCBI lineage: Eukaryota > Metazoa > Chordata > Mammalia > Rodentia > Heteromyidae > Dipodomys > Dipodomys ordii. The sequence continues at coordinate 986,748 of NW_012267271.1, read as the reverse complement.
ACAAAGAAGTTATAGAAAGTTGTAAATACATCATAAGACATGTTTCTTTCTTTATCTGAGATTTATTAAATAATATCCTGTAGTTCACATTAAAAAAATTTTAGTTCACATTAAAAAAATTTAGGATGGGTATGGGACTCATACTCATAATCTTAGTTATTTAAAATGCTGAGATTGGAAGAATCCCAGTTCCAGGCCAGCCTGTGAGATGGAAAAAAGGAACAAGAAAAAAGTTTGGTGGTAGTTCATGCCTGTCATTTTAGGTATGGTGAGAAATGTTAATAAGGGGACTCATAGTATATAGTCGGGCTTGGAATAAAAATAGGACCCTATATCAAAAATAAGCAGAGCAAAAAGGGCTGGAGGCATGGCTGGTACAAGCACATGGCCTTGAGTTTATCCCAGTTACTGCCCACCCCAAAGAAAAAAAGAGGAGCATTCTTTTACATAAATATTACACCATCATAAAAAAGCAGAAAACGAGTTTTTTTTGATACAGCATTCTTATGTAATCCTTGGTCATCTCTTGTCTCTTTAGTATCCTTCAGTCTTGTTCAGTTCCTTAGTGCTTCCTCCTCTATGAACAGGGCTGGCTGTTTTGTAGATGCTTCTCAGCTTCAGTTTATTCAATGTTTCCTCAGGATGAGCTTCTCCTTTAACAGAACTGTGATAGAAGTGATGCTGTTTTCTTCCACCGCACCTTCTCCATTCTCACTCCACTCTCACACCATTTCAGATTCTTGTTAGTTGACTAAGGTAGCATCCTGAGGCTTCTAGTTTGTTTTTTCCTTTGTGATTAATGAATAGTTAGTGAAGAAATACTTTGGGACTCTGTCAGTTACTCTATCCCTTGTCAAACGTTCAATTTACTTATGAATATCAGCATGGACTCTTGATTTCCTATGTTAGTGTAATCTCCTGTCATTATTTACTTTGATCCTCAAATTCTCATAGATTTTTGTCAGTGGGAACCCCTTCTCACTGGCTTTTGTGTCCTGTTGGTATGTCCTGACTCTTGGTTGAGCAGTGCTTGTTTCCTTTTTCCCTATTTAGCAATATCTATTTCCTTACTCCAGCCTGGGAAGATTACAGTTCTTTTTTTTCTTCATGCATTTTAAAATTATTATTATAAAGGTGATGTACAGAGGGGTTATAATTACATAAGTCAGATAAACAGTACATTTCTTTTTGAACCATGACACCCTTTCCCTTGCTGTCTCCTAGTTTTTCCCTCCTGTCTTCACCCACAAGTTGTATAGTTCATTTTCAACATAGTGTCTAGTGAGCACTACTGCTTCATTTGTTCACCCTTTGAGCCATCATTTCTGTCCCTTCCCCCTTACTCTCCCAAGGACAGACAAATGAAAGAAAAGAAAACAAAAATAGCAATGAAGAAAAAAAAATCTGTTTCCATTTCCTGGAGTTCATTTCAATAAATGTTATTTCATATGATCAGTTGCACATTGGTATTGTGCCTTTGTGTTCTTCTCCTAAGAATAGTATTCTTTGGTATCACCTTGTGTGAATGCCTAGAGACCTGTATAATTTACCATGTCTCAGTGTTTGTTTGTTTGTTTTACCACTCAGTGTGTTTACTTGTAGATTTATAGGTCCATTTTAACTACCACAAATGAGGGAAATCCTGCAACCTATGTTTCTCTGGGTCTGGCTTAGTTCTTCAAGAATCTCTAGTTTACTTACTTTAGTGGAGAATGATGTTTAGAAACCAAGATCTGACACTTAGTGTGCTATTACAGTTGGGGCATCTCTACTCTGAAGCTTCTCAGTGGCTAAAGCTAGAGACTATATCTATATGTATAATCTATATGTATAATCTATATGTACAACTGGTATTCGTATTTGTTTTATTTATCTATTCTTGTCTACCTGTCTGTTTACTCAGCAACATGATTTCACATAGTCACATCCAATTCCAGGTTGATGTCCCTGGATTCATCCTTGTTTTCTCTCTCCATATTTATAATTTGCACCTCTGATTATTAAGATACTTGGTTCCCACTGTGTATTTATTTGCTTAATCAATTTCGATCATCCCTTGTTTGTAACTAGTCTCCTGCAGTCCTCTTCTGACATAGCTGCTTTTCTCACTCTGTTCAGGGTAGAGGTATACCCCCATTACAGATAGCTTTTACAATTGCTTAGATGCTTCCTGATCACCTTTCATGGACACTCTCCTCTCAGTAAGCTCTGCTATCCCTACTGAACTGCCTTCTAGATGCTCCATTTGATCCTTTGGTGGTGTTAATATCATTGCTGGTCAAACTCTGTATTCTATATACATGCTTTTTCCCAACATGAACTTTCTCCTTGACTGTCCTGAGTTCTGACACTCCCAGGTCACCCTCTGTGTCCATCATCCCTTTAATCCTGATTGATTTCAGACTTTTTTCTTCCAAGAAGTCCTTCTCCTTCTGGTGTACCAATATATTATGCCAGATCACCACTCAGCAGGGCACCTCCGTACCCACTTGGACTCTAACCCTGGGCTAAGTTGCCCCTCTGAGGAGGATTGTCTTCTACTACCAACCCCTTCCTCAATTTGGCCAATTTCAGCCACCCTAGTTACTGACCCCCCCGCCCCCATGCCTCTATTTTGCTCAGGTTCAGGCATTGTACTGAACTGCTAGGAAGAAAAATAAAAGAACTTTTTAAAAATTTTGATGGATTTTCTATTTAAATGCTACTGACACTAAAGTGGAACCAATTCCTGTAGATATTTAACAGGTTAGTCATATACATAATCATGCCCTAGTTGGATGGTTATTCTGACCACAAGTACAGTGGCACTGGTACTGAGCCTGCCATGCAGATGGTCCCTTGAGGTCAGAACATAAAATGATTATATGAGGGTGGTAAGTGAAGCAGGACCAATAGATTTGGGCCCTGTAGGTGGCCAGGGAGGAGCAGTGTAATTTTGTATTTGTTTCCTGTCTCTAGACTGGGAAGTATTGTTTACTCATTGCTGACAGACACACGCAAAATGGAGTGGGGACTCCATGTCCTCACCTGCAGGCATGGTGCCAGCACTAATGAAGCAGGACCGGAAACGCCAGTGGACACAGCTCAGCTGTGAACCCTGGCCTCCCAACTGGGGAAGTAGGGGCCCTTTGAAGAAGACAGCTGGGGTTTAGTTTCAAAACTTTAACACTTCCATGGCTAGATATTCATCTGTCAGTGCACAAGGGACCACATGTGGGGAACAGTTGTATCCTGTAAGGCTAAAGGGAGAAAGAAATAGCTGTTTTCCAAGGTAACTACAACGATGCCCTTGCCAATGATTCTGCCTAGTGCAACCTCCCCCCACCCCCCAAAAAAAGGATTGGTGAGGCAGATGCCAGATATAAAGAGTGGGTCTGACCTGTGGTCTCTGCTATCTTGCCTTCCTTCAGCTCAGAGGTGAGAATGCCAAGGCTGGGCTTTTGTGCCCAGGCCATGTTTGTCAGTTGAACCTACTTGTTCAAAGCTTGTCCTAAAGTCTTGTACAACTAGCCTGCCCTCCCCCACACTCCCATCCCCCATCCTCTAGTTCTAAAACAAGCTCAGCTTTGCTTTCCTCTGCTCCAGGCCAGCCTTTCCTCTACTTCCCCTTTTTCTTCCTCCTGATTTCCAATTGCTGGATTTAATTAGCAGTATTTTTTCCTTTGGGAAGAGAAGTATTTGTAATCCTTGCTTGAATTTGTTTACTAAGAGTCCTCTAATCTGTGCAGGACTTTTCTTCTGAGAGGGTTTCTTGATCTACTCTAATGGCTTTTAGCGCACTGAGGTTTATTAGCAAAAGAGGAAGGGAGCATGTTATCTCTTGCCTAATCCCTCTTGAATGTTTACATTGCTCTGCCAGAGTCAGTGCTGTGGAGAGTGGCAGCAGCCATCTACTTCAGAACAGTCCATATGCAGCTGCCAGAGCTGATGGAAACATATTAACTTAAGTGATAATACTGTCATAGAAGTGAAAAGTTAAGTTGCTTATCAGTATATTTTGATAAACTACTTAAATTTTACAGTAGCATGTGCTGGCTTCAGACAGCAGTCACTGATAGGAGTTTGTGCACTTTATCTGTCCTCTCTATTGCCTTACACTTCATTTATTAGCCTCAGCTGCCCAGCAGTAATCTGTACAGGGTGCTGATCCCCCTCTCGGGCAGCATGTCACATCTGTGCTCTGCCTTAGGTCCAGTCCTATCAGTAACGACGCCATTCGCTCAGCAGGGCAGACATGAGCAGACACAGCAAGCACTTAGTATGACACTTCTCACGTGCCTATTAAGCAAAGCTTTGGGGGAAAAAACCCTTATAGAGAATAGAACCATTTAATGCAAGTGGCAAACCTCTTGACTGGGGATACTTTTCAACAAGCTTTCCTTAAGTACTAAGGAGTCTTTGCTATTCCCTAGTCTTTATCTGCTTGTATTGTTCAATAAATGTTGAACACTGACTGTGTACTAGGCTCCCTTTTTTGGCAGTGGGAGGACAAAGGGAATAAAGTTGTATTCCTTCCTCTCTTTGCCAAGTCTGTTGAGAAGACAAGTACACCTTGAGTGCTGCGTTGTGTGGGAAGTATTATAACAGAAGTAGTAATGTGGCCAGGGCAGCCCAGAAAGGAAAATAAGGCACATGAGGCCAAGACAGGGAGGTGTAAAGGGCTGTCAGGAGGATAAGCAGAAATTAAAAGGTCAGTGAGCAGCAAGGGCTGAGATGTACTAGCTCAGCAGGCTTGAAAATACCTGGATGTTCCCATAGTGAGGCTGCCATGAGAGGAGCAGGGAGATGGTGAAGTAGAAAGGATAGCCGGAGAGGTGGTCAAGGACTTATAAACTACCCTAAGACATGTGGACAGCTGGATCTTGTAGTAATGAGGAACCAGACTTGCATTTTAGAAAGCCAATTCCAACAACCACGTGAAAAGGGTAGACTTCAGGCCAACATTGGGATTGAAGGGAGCAATGGCCAGGATTTGCTCGAGGCAGTGAGCTGGACAATTGAACATTCATCCTGCAAGTTGGCTTAAAATAGGTAGGTCAAGCTTGTGAGGTACCTTGCAGATGCCTGCACTGGCATGGTATGTGTGGCTCTATGTGCCCAATCATGAGCTACTGAAGCAGTGCTTTGCTGAGGACCTGGGGGTTACTCGGAGCTGGTGCCTAATTGCAGATTTTGCTCTGAATTTCTTCTCTGTGAACCTAGTCTAGTGTGAGGTGTGGGAATAATTCATAAGGGACATTAAATCCACTGCCTCACACAAGGCACTTTTTTTAAATCCCAGAAATAATTAGCATTTCACCTATCTGAGTTTCCAGAACAATCTATGACAAGAGTCTTAGAATGTAGAAAAAAAAAAAACTGAAATATATCAGTCTTGAAGTAGGTCGTGGCTCATGTTTTTAACCTGTATACTAATATTTTGTGTTTTTTTTTCTCTCCTTCTCCCCCCTACCCCCCCAGCTATCTTCCCTGGTTCGAGGTATTTTACAAACTACTTAACATCCTGGCAGATTATACGACAAAAAGACAGGTATTTTCATTTTCTGCTTTTAACAAGTAAACTTTAATTTTTATGACAACAAAAATAATGCATATCTTATTTTTCACCAAAATATTTATAGAAAGGTTAAGAAATTCAGAAGATATTGGGAATCACTTCTAATCTGCTCCATCTTCTTTCCTAAAATAAATATTGCTAGCATTTTGGGTTGTTTTGTTACTAATTTTTTTTGAGTTAATGAAACAATATATGAAGCTGGACACCAGTGTTTCATGACTGTAACCTTAGCCAGCCTAGGCAGAAAAGTCTGTGAGACTCTTTTTCTCCAGTTTACCAGAAAACCAGAAGTGGAGCTGTGACTTAAGTGGTAGGCACTTAGCCTACCACTGTATAGCATCCAGTCCGTCAGTTCAATCCCCACAACTGACAAAAAAGAAGGAAAAATAAAAAAGTACTAATATATGGCTTTTATAATATAGAGAGCTATAATCATAATATTAGTTGTAATATTGTCTAATATTCCTAAGCAGCCCTGAAAATTCATGGCATGCATTAACTAATAATATTGCTGAGACACAAATTTGAATTGTACATGTCATGCTCTAAGTCTGAGGTTTGCAAGCAACATACTTGACTGGAAAGTTAAGAGAGTTACTACCTAGTGGCCCAATTCCGATTTTGAGAACACATTGTGGTGCTTTTACAATATTTGTAATGGTCTGAAAAGTACTACTTCACCTGTACCTTGCTGTACTTTTGGAAGAAATAGTGTGCTAAGTTCAATTTCATGCATGTCAAAGATTAATGTGATATGTATTTAGATTTTTGTGTTCTATGTGTTCAATACCATTGTAACAGAATCATTTCTCCACACTACTAAAAATACTGTAAAGCCAGATGCTGGTGGCTCATGACTGTAATCCTACCTACTCAGGAGACTGATATCTGAGGATCCTGATTTGAAGCTGAAGGAAGCTAAAACTCTTATCTTCAATTGAGTGCCAAAAATCCCATTATTGGATTTGTGGCTTAGGTGGTAGAGTGCTAGCCTTGAGCAAAAAAGCTCAGGGACAGTGTCCAGGTCCTGAATTCAAGCTCAAAGGCCAGCACAAAAAATAAATAAGTAAAATACTATAAATAACATTCATGGCAGTATAATAATTATACTTTGATGTGCTTGGGTTACAAATACTTTCACCAGTATTATTTGCTGAATTTACTAAGTTTAAAAAGCATTGTCTTAATTTTATTTCTTTAAGTATAAATTAATTGACTATCCATGTATGTAACTAATTTTTAAAATAATTTGCTTGTTTTTAAAGTTGTTATTACACACTATTGACAAATATCTCATCAGTTTTTTTTTTATCCAACTCCGTTTTTTATTCCTTGGCAAATAACATTTTGACATAGCTGAGTTTGCTAGAACACATTTTAGGAAATAGTATTTCAAAGAAAAGGTGGAAATTGTATGTATAAATATAAATCTTTTCTTTAAGTGGATTTTTTTTTTTTACTGACAAACATTCCAGAGGTCATGTGAAAGGAAAGAATAACTAATAAAAATGGCTCTTTCGATCACTATACTCACTCTTCAAAGAAGCTTAGGCATCAGGAAATCTGTCATAAAAGTTGTTGGAAACTATTTCTAACAACTTGTTTTTGGAGCCCAGGACTCTGTATTAACTTTTTTTCTGATTAAAGGAATAGGTCAAGAGGAGGCCAGATGGTGACTTATGTAGAATTGGTGCACCTTTCCTTTGGATCATTGCCCTAGCAATGCCTTTGTCTCATAGCATGCTAGAACCTGTGATCAGAAATACAGCTTAGCTGGTTAGAACCTATTCCTTCTGAACCCATGACACTGTACTTTCTTCTGGTTAGAGGAATGATGACACCAAAGGTAGAAAATCTACCTAAAACTGGCTTCTTTGTAAGTTGTTTTGATCATCAGCATAGGACAGTAGAGGCCCCAAACAGAATTCCTGCCCTCTAAAAAGAACAAAATAAAAAGACCATAAAATACCTCTAACCTAAAAACCTTTCATCTAAAAGTCATTGGGAAGGTTGGGCAAGGTAGATTTCTCTTTGTGTAACAATGACAGCTCAACAAGGGGCATTGGAGCCTGGAGTAGGGGACTATTTGACTCCTACCCCAGCATGTTTATGAGATGTTGAATGGAGTAAGGCAGGCATCTGTGTGAGGGATGGCAGGGTGAGGAGGGTTTCTAAACTGGGCAGCACCCTACTCATGGTATAAGCCTGAGGAAGGTTGAGAATTTACACATGGGAGAGTGAGGGATAGTGACTCTAGGACTGTCAGAACTCAAGTGGGATCTGGAGAGATCCAAAACACTAAGAAGGCAGCAGCAGTGGCCTTGAGCTGGGTTGCGGGGGCCTGAGAGAAAGACACTGTGAGTGGTGGACAGTGAAGGTCCAGTTTTCTGTGTCAGTGTCAGGGAGGGCAAGATAGGCATCTGGGTGGGAAGAAGACAGAGGCAGCAATAGGACAAAGTTTTTATATGAAAATAAGTAACAGTTTTCACTTTGTAAAATGTAATCACAGATACATAAAGGGATGAGTTCTATGTTATATTAGATTTTAAGCAATCAGTGTGAACCCAAGGTTTTCAGTATGTGAAGATATAGAGAAATAGAAATGTTAAGAGTTGATTTGGGATTAGTGTGTGTGTAATATATTCCCTGGTTCTGCCCACTGAGAAGGCTTGGCATCAGCAATTGTAAGAACCAGTAAACACACCTGGTATCCAGATTTTAGTTTCTAAATACTACTTACTCCTCATGAGTAGTTATCGGGCTACCTGTGGAAATACTTGATTCCAGGACTGGTCAGAGAATGTGTAAGAGGAGCATGAGATAATTTTTGCACCAAAAATTGAGGAAATGTTTAGAGTATGATGAGAACATATCATTAAGTCACAGAAATGATATTGAAATGCCAAGAGGTTCCGACCGGTGTCCCCTACAAGCATCAAGACAAATAATGATAGCATTTTATCCCACTGGATAAGCTGGAAACCTTGTATCTATGGTAATTGAAATAAGTAAATGGATAAACTGAAAGCGGGGATGGTATGTTTACTTAAAGTCTCACTCTATGGAATCATGTTGTTTTTGGTTTGGTTTGTTTTTCCTTTTCTGGTCCTGGAGCCTGAGCTCTGGGGCCTGGGCACTGTCCCTGAGCGTCTTTTGCTCAAGGCTTGCATTCTACTGCTTGAATCACAGTGCCACTTCTGGCTTTGTCTGAGTACTTTATTGGAGATAAAATGGACTGGACTTTCCTGCCTGGGCAGGTGTGAACCACCAGCACCTAGCTAGAATACTTTTAAATTAAATATTTTAAATACAAAATAACGTCACAATAGTGACATTAGATCAGTTATTCAAGTGATGAAAGCCAACATTGTCAATAAACAAACAAATGGTAATTTGTATCATGAGGAAACAAGACAGTTGAGAATCATTCTACAAAATGGGGTAGTCTCCTTGTGAAAGTCAAACAGATTTAAGAAACAGATGAGCTGTTCTAGATGGAAAAAGACTAAAGAGTCATCATTACTAAAGGCAGTAAGTGATTGTAAGCTAGATTGAGTGCTGTAAGGACATCAGTAACACAGCTGGCAAAATGTGATGGGATGTGAGGATTAGATGGTAATACCGAACCAAGTTTAATTTCCTGTTGTATGGGAGAAAGTCTTTATTTGGATGATGGGCATGCTATCAGGAAACTTGAAGTATCAGGAAATGAAATGGGTTGTTTGTTTGTTGTTCCTCCAACTCTGGTAAATTTGAGACTGTTTCAAAGCAAAACTAAAACACACTGTAGCCTTAGTACAGAGGCTCAATCCTGTAATCCAAGCTATGTGGAGTGAGGGCAGGTGTTCATTCAGGATCAGCCTAGACAAAAAGAAGTTCTTGAGACTTTATCTCAACCAGTGGCTGGACACAGTGGTGTACACCTTTTACCCAAGAACAAGGAAGCACAATAGCTAGGTCAAATGGCATACATCTGCCTATCATCCCCAGCAACATGAGGAATCACAAGGAGGAAAATTGTAGTCCAGACTAGTCCAGTATAAATAATCAGTGCCAAAAGGAACTAGAGATATGTCCCAAGTGGTAGAACACCTGCCTAGCAAGTAGTATGCCATGAGTTCAACCCCCAGTACTAACAAAGAAAAATGGGGAAAAAAATTCAACTATGCACACACAGCACACATCCATAGCTCATGTATTCTTTGTGAGAAATTGGTTGTAAGAGTTCAGATTGAAATTAGCTTATAGTCAGGACTCTTCTTTTTCCTGCCAAGCTCACTGCCAAAGGCAGAGGATTGTGAGCGTAGACTCAACAATCCTGTGTTTAACCTCAGGCCATGTAACTTACTGTCTAATGTGGGACAGTTGCTTCAACTTTTAGAGCTTTAGCCTTCACATCTGTAAAGTGGGATAATTGGAAGGATCAGACAGTTAACAAGTAGATACCAGTTAAATTTATTACTATTAGCACAAAGAATTGTATGGAGGAGTGAGAGAAATAAATGATTTTTGGATCATTTGTGAGCAGTGTTCTTTTGAACATTTTAAAGGTAAATCTGTATGCCATTCTGTTGCTCAGTTTGGCTAATTAAAATGCACAGCCACCATCATATATTGCATGCTGCTGTACTTAGTTCATTTCTAACTTTCCATAATTGGAGGCTGCCATGTGTATACCCAGTGAACACACAATAAAATTAATTGAGGGTAATGATGATGAAGACAAGATCCACAGTGTCATCGTTATTTCTCCCAACCACCCCCGCCTGGGAGCTCAAATTGTTTGCATTTGAAAGTTGTTGCTATGGAGTTGAGGGGATAGATTTACTGAGAGCTTATGGTATATGATCCATAAAAGGCGGTCAATGGTAGGTGTCTCAGTGAGTAGAAAATGTCAAGCTAGATGTGGGAGGATCAACTTGGCGCTTAGGTTTTGAGCCATATGCAATGTCTTTGGTCCAACCTTACTTGATTATCAAACCTATTCCTGTGCTGGGGCCAGCATCTCCCAACCCCCTCTGTCATGTGGGGGTTCCCAACTCACCCTGTAGGTGAACAGCCTTTTGTTATTTAGGCCTTTTATTTCTTTCAGGAAAGTCAGTGGAATGAACTTCTCGAAACTCTGCACAGACTTCCCATCCCCGACCCAGGCGTGTCTGTTCATCTCAGTGTGGTAAGTAGGACAAAATAGTAGCTACCCTGTAGAAAGCATTTTGTTATAAACAGTCATAGGGAGCTGGCAAAGAGGAAGGTCTTTTGTCATTCTCACCCTTCCCCCACTCCTATCCTGAATAGTCTGAGATCTTACTGACTGGTGGCAGACCTCAGAGTCTTCCTTTTCTTTCTGAGATTCCATGGGGAGCAGATAGTTTCTAAATGTCCCAGGTTAGTTTCTGGCCATCATCCTATCACTAGCATCTTGATCACAGATGCTGGGCTGGAATAGGATGACTGCACCCTTCCTGCCCTTGTCCTGGGCTTTCTGTCTCACCTTTTGCCCCTGCCCCCTCCCAGCACTACTTCTTGTCTCTCACTGATTAAATTCATTCTGTACCCTCAGTTTTCAGCATCGTCTCTCCTATTTGCCAGGTAACCTGTTTATACCCTTCAGAATCAATTCTGATTCTATTTGTAGAGAAATCCTCCCTTGTGCATTCAGGTTGAGCTTGGCCATTTTCCTTGGCCCCATGCATTTAATATACTTCACAGGACTTAGTTCCACTGTGATGGAATAATCTATTTTTTGGTCTTAACTGAACTGTACATCCCTTGCATAGTTCCTGGCATTCAATAGTGATGGTTTCTGAGGTTTTTGCTCTATGTCAGGTGTTTTGTAGTGTGCTAAAGCAGAAAATTCTCCACATAACCTGTTGAGAAATTTTGATCCGATTTGTCTGTTTGCCAATCATCTGTGTGACATCAAGACCTTTAGCCTTATTGACTTCATTTTCCCCATCTGTCAGATGAGGAATCAGAGTAGGTATAAAGGATGTTTTCCATAATTCATTTCTTAGAATTCTATTAATTCTTTGAGTTGAACCCTGTCACTATCTTTATCAGAATTCCCAGGTGGACACCCTTTGGCCTAGTATCAATTATTATCCAGAAGTTCTTTCCTCTTTGTGGTGAGTCCTGACCTGACTGTTCACAAAGTTTTCTCTTCCAAAATTTTCTCTGTCATTAGAGCCTCACATAATGTTGGCATTCAATGATTAGGAAGATATCCACCTCTCTAGGGAAATTAATATTTCTTATCAATATTTTCAGAATGATGATAAAATTGAATGCCATCTTTACAAACAACTAATAATAGAGCTGCTACTTAAGTTTATAAATTATACTATGTATCTCTGATATACAAAACAGTTTTACAAAATGAATATTAACAGTTTAATTTCATAGCTGTCAGATTTACAAAGATAAAACTACTTGCCATTCCAAAGTTTTGTGGCTAACAAATAGTAAAGTTTGGGTTTTTAACAGCTACTTTAGAATGTGTGTTCTTTCTATTATTCCATAGATGTTGAAAGAAAAGGAAGTTTTAAAAAAGGAAAGAAAGGAAAAGAGAAGGAGGAGGAAGGGATATAGGGAGGGAGGGAATTCTTTAGGAAGTAAAAAAACCTTTGTACAAAAATTCTCATGGCAAAACACAGTCTAGGAAAAAACCAGTGTGAGCTTTAGACCTGCCCCAGTCATCCCTAAGGCTAAACAGATCTGTCTTTGTCTCTGTCCCTTTTCCTAAACAGTTTGATCTCACTGCTTCAGCCTGTAATGCCATCCGACAGGTAGCTGTAGAGAAGCCCAGCTGGGTTGCCAGCTGCTGGGGAAGAAGGACCACTCCTTCCCTGAATGGCTACACCAGCAGCATGCCACCAGGCCCCAAGGACAAGCCAGCTCAGGGCTAGAGGGACTGTTGGATGTGCAGCTGTTTCATGCCAGTGGATTCTAGGAATGCTTGTGACCTCCCTTGGTCCCCAGCATTTCATGGCCAGTGGAGCAAGACAAAATCTCAAAGGACAGCCCGAGGACTACTTGATTTTGGAATTGCATTGGCTTACTATTTACAATCAATTGCATCTGGAAAGACAGATTTCTCTTTTTCCTCATCACTAGGAATTCATCTCCCCAAATTGCTTTTCTGATTTTGAAGGGCTAATCACATCTATTATATAAATCCTAAAATATTAATAAGCCATCAGTGTTGGACTTCTTATTCTTTAGTTATAAGAGAATATTTCCCTGTGAGTGGTTGAGAATAGTGGAAATGCATAAAAGCAGTTGAGAACAATTTCATATTAAATTACAAATCAAATTCAGATTCTATGCCACTAAAATCAAGTTGCCTGAGTTCACCGAGGTACTTAGTGGCAAATTCTAGGGGGAGCTTTCCCTCTCATTGTACCAAGCTGCTACTTAGTGATACCATAATTTAATGGACATCTGGTCCTGAAATTATAACCGTTTGGTATAGAAAGATACCATTTGGTATATATCTCATGGAGTCAAATTTCAGTTTTGCATTTTACTTTTCCTATTTTACTTCTCATTGTTAGTTGAACTGTTTATTAACTAGTTTCCCTGATGCATCATCTACTGTGGCATTTTTAAGTGCTATTGTATTATAGGTACACAGACTTAGAATAATACATTGCTGTAGATTTTTCTTAAAATCTTTGTTGGTAAGTTTTTACTTTTATTTTAATTCAAATTCCATTACTACTTTACATATGAAAAACACATAGATAATATTCTGTTATTGGAGAAAGGGCATAGTTCTACTTATATAGGCCTGGTTTCAGTTTCATTTCTGCCACATGTGTGACCTTAATATATCCTTTTGTGACATGGAGATCATATCTACCTAAATGTATTATGTAGATTAGAGGTTACAATATTTATAAAGTACCTGATATAAAGTTTTTCTATATAAAAGTTGTTCAGTAAATGACTATTGGATATTAGGCAAGTAGCTTATATAATTGTTATTATTGTCATTCTTACAATTGTCTAATAGGCCTTTCATTTTAGGAAGCTACTACAATTCATTCTTTTAGAGACCTACTTGTGCAATTAACCAGGAATAGGGGGCGGGGAAGAGCTTCCTGAAATGTCACTTGGGGGTCCAGGTTTGAACTTAGGCCATGGCTAAGCTGAATCTCTCTGCATTTGACCTTTCCTGGCCTTTCACAATCCCACCTTTAATTGGTCAGCACTGAGCTTTTTCCATCCTGCTTACCATTGTCCTCTGAGTCTTTAGTAGCAGCAGGGGAGGTGTCATCTGTTCAGTCCATTGTCATTTAACTCAGGAACACATGCTTGCTATGTACATGGAGTTCCCTCATTGGAAGTCTTTGAAGAGGTCAATTTTTCCACCATTCTTGCCAATTCCTGGGATTCCTGGAAATCCCACTGGTAGTAGACGACTCTCCATTGACAGCCATCCACAGTAGCCTCAGTGTAATGGGCCTTCAGCTGGAGCTGTCTTTAACATCACCAGGTCATTTTGTGGCCAGTCTATAGATGGATATAATCTCATTTGTTGAAAAGAAATGATAGCTTCAGATGGTAATATCATTGCAGTGTGTCCCTACAGGTCACTTGTCCTGTCCAACAATAAATTATGCAACCTGTGGCTTTCATGTGTTCAGAAACTCTTAAATATCACACAGGAAATTGACTTTTAAACTCTGAGTTCTTCTTATATAAATCCAAAATGGCACTAACTACCAAACTGATGATGTAATTCATCTGGTTTAATCTGACACTACTCTAAGAAAATATTCCATGGGTACATCCTCAGAGTCAGGAGGTATCTTAAGACCATTTACCTAAATTCTGAGTTATGTCCTTGTTATACATTCTAGGAAAAAATTAATAAAAAATACATATGTATATAGAGCGCTTTTGCTTTTGTTTTCCAGCATTCTTACTTTACGGTGCCTGACACCCGAGAGCTTCCCAGCATACCTGAGAATGTGAGTAACGGGGAAGAAAATCGGAAACTTTCATTCTTTGTTTACTACTTATTTCTTAAATGTAAGGGTATTTTACAATGTAATAATATACATTTAGTTTTTTTAAAGGGCTGAATTGTAACAGCATGTAAGAAGAAAAATGTATTATGAAAGCAAAAACAGATTGAAAATATTTGCAAAGTATAGAAAGTAAAGACAAGGAGAGATGTTATTCATACTTACCTAAAATAAACTCCTAACATTGCTAATGTCCTTTTCTAATCTTTATAGAACATACTTTATACATAGTTAAAAGCACCTATTAGATAAACAGCTTTAACACTTTCATTCCTATGAATCATTGTTGGTCACTGAATAATATTCCATTTGTTCTGTAGTTTCTATAGGCATTCTCTTTCTGCTATCTGTAAGTTAATACAGTTCTATATAAAGACATTTCTGTGTGATGATTTCTTTGTTCAGGTAGATTTATTCAAGTAGAACTATACACTTCTACTGTTTCTATGTCTCTGTTCACTTTTTAGAACAAAACAATTAATTGGTGAAGTATGAGTAACCCCATCCTTACCTCTTAAGGTCCTAATGTCTGAGACAGCAGAAAGCTCATGTTTGTCCTCCAAACAAAATGAATGACATGTCTAGCCTTATGACAAATTCCCACAATATTGTGGTCTTGTAAATAGTAGAATATGAAATTAAACATAGAATGGCTACTACTGAGGTACTTGGTACTTTTTACATGGTGGTAAAATATGCAAAACATAGAATTAACCATTTTAACTACTATTAAATGTATACTTCAGTAGATTTAAATACAGTCATATTGTGTAGTCAATCAACAGAATACTTTTATCCTGCATAACTGAAGCGTTGTACCTGGTGAGCAACAACAGCCCATTTGCCCTCTCCCACTGGCCTATAAAAACCATCATTCTTTCTGCAACTATTTTTTTTTTTTTTGACAGTACTAGGGATTGAACTCAAGAGACCTATGCATGCTTGGCAGTGCTGGACCATTCGTACCATGCTGCTAGGACCCTGGTTGTACATATAGTTCCATTTATATGAGACATTTAAGTGGAATTGTACAGTATTTGTCCTTTAGTGTCCAGCTTATTAGCATAATGTCTTGGGGGCTAGTAGTTCATGCCTGTAGTCCTAGCTACTCCTAGTGCTAGGATATAGAATGCCATGTTTTAAAGCTATCAGAAAAGCCCATAAGACTTCATTTCCAAAATAATTTTTAGAAAGTTAGGCTAGAAGCATAGCTCAAATTGTAGAGCACCAGCTGGGCAAGCAAAGCAACCTGCAAACATGAGACTCTGAATTAAAACCTCAGTTCCTCCTCTTGCCCCATATGAACAAAAAATATTCATATGGTATAGCACAAATCAGATTATCCCTCCTCCTCCTCCTCCTCCTCCTCCTCCTCCTCCTTCTTCTTCTTTTTGGGGGGGGGTAACGGTCGTGGGGTCTGAACTCTGGGCCTGGGCGCTGTCCCTTAGCTCTTCAGCTCAAGGTTAGCGCTCAACCACTTGAGCCACAGCGCCACTTCAGTTTTTTTTCTCTTTGCTTATGTGGTGCCAAGGAATCGAACCAAGGGCCTCATGTATGCAAGGCAAGCGCTCTACCACTGAGCCACCTTCCCAGCCTCTATCCTTCCTTCTTAAGGATGAATAATACTCCATTGTATTTATACAACAATTAGCTTATCTGTTCATCCATGGTTAAGTCTTCACTTGTCATTCTTTTAAGTATATATTTGATTGTTTAAGTGTTGTTTGTAGAGCAGACAGATTAGAAATGTCAACTAATCAAATATAATAATGAGATTAGGCTGTAGTGCTGTGATTAGATCACTGAAGTTGTCAAGCATATGCATGTTTATTTTTTTATTTGATGAGATTGTGGTAGAAATATTGCTTTATTTATTTATTTTGGCATTAGATAATAAGAAATTCAGACCAGAGTTTATATTGCAACAACAATAGCTAATGTTTATTGGGCTATACTACTTGTCAGTCAATATAATCAGTGCATTTCATCATTTACTATTCTTAACATGCTTATGTTATATGAGGAAATAGAAGTTCTGAGATAAGTGATGCATTCAAGGTTCTACAACAAAAAAGTGGTAGAATTAGAATTCAAACTTAACTCATCAGTTTTCAAGACTGCCTTTTACATGCTATGCTATTATACTTGGAGCACATGATTTTTTTCCTTTCATCCCTCAAAAAATTCTATTGATATAAAAACGTGTAAAATTAAGAAGAAAAATGTTCCTGCCATGGCAGAAGTTACCATGAACTAGAAAACTTGGGAATTCTGCATTATTAAAATGATGATCACTAATACATAGCCAATTCAGTATGGACATAGAAACCCAAAAGGAATGGAAAAAAAGTACTTCAGGAAGAGTAGAAACAGGGGCTTACAGATAGTCCAAGACCAACAGCAAAAGGCTATCAAAGATGATTTTGAAAAAGGAAAGGTGGAGAAATGCAGTCATAATATTCAATATATACATGTAAAAATGGAACTAGGAAAATTGAGGGGATAGGGAGAATTATAATTGTAGTCATACACTGACATGTTGAATTGAAACCCCTTTGTACAACATGTATATCTCTATATACAATATGCATATTAAATATATATGATAATTTCCAAATGTCATGAAATATTTATAAAAATCTGATTATATGCTAAATTGCTCTGAACATTTCAAGCTTAAACAAGATACAACTTTTATTGAAGTGATATAAAACTGGAAACTAATAATCAGGTTTAAAAAAATACTCATGTACTTGAAATAGCATTTGAATCAAAAGAGGATAAAAACTTGAAATTCGATATTATTTAAAAATCATGACAATAAGAACACTAACAAAGGATGTGGACACAAATGTATTCCAGGAAAACTCATAGCTTTGAATGAACTTATGAAAACAAGTTTCAGTTAAAGAACTAGAAAAAGAACCAGAAAAAAAAATAAAACTAAACTCTAGCCCCAATGATATTTTTGTTTAATGCTACTTTATTCTTATGAAAGTAATATATAGTAATAGTTTATTTTTTAACAAAGGAAAAAACCCTAGCTTCCATTTCCTAGAGTTCATTTCAGTAATTTTTAATTTTTTAAAAATTGTTACCATAAAGGTGATGTACAGAGGGGTTACAGTTGCATAATTCAGATAAAACATACATTTTTTTTTTTTGCACAATATCATCCCTCCTCTCACTCTTCTCCATTTTCCCCTCCCATCTCTACTCAAAATTGTGTGGTTTATTTTCAACATCATGTCTAGTGAATAACACTGTTGCATTTTTTTACCCTTTGTCCCTCCATTTCTGTGTCGTTCCCCCCCCCCATCCTCCTAAAGACAAATAAGAAAACAACAAAAATAGCAACAAAGAAAAAGACCTCTTGTTTTCATTTCCTGGAGTTAATTTTGATAAATATTATTTTATATGATTAGATGCATATAAGTGTTATACCTTTGTGTTCTTCTAAGGGTATCCTCTTTTGGTCTCACTGTGTGTGAATGTCTGAAGTCCTGTATTAGGTCTAGCTTCCACATGTGAAAGAAAACACATGCTGTTTGTCTTTCAGAGCTTAGATCAATAGCTTTTTAAAAATCATATAGTACCACACTATAACACAAAACCCTGCAATTTCCAAGTTCTCCATACTTTTTACTCCTCAGAGATAGTTACTTTTACATTTTAACAGTTATATTTCCCTTTATATTTTTGATACATTTTGATTGCTAAATCTTCATTTTTTTCTGTATTACCTATTGACTTCAATATCAAAGATGAAAGTTTTTAAGTCTTTTATTTTCCATGAGCTTCCCTCTTAGAAATATGCATGTAAGCCGGTTACTGGTGGCTCAGGAAGCTGAGATCTGAGGATCACAGTGCAAAGCAGGAAAGTTCATGAGACGCTCATCTCCAATAAACCACCAGAAAACTGGAAGTGGTGTTGTGGCTTAAGTGGTAGAGTATTAGCCTTGAGCTGAAGAGCTGAGGGACAGCGTCCAGGCCCAGAGTTCAAGCCCCATGACCAACCAAAAAAAGAAAAAAGAAATATGTATCTATATAAAACAACTTTTCTCATTCATCTATTTCTGTCATTCTCCATCTAGCTTTAGGGAAACCCTTACATTAAATCAAGTTAATATTTGGATTTTAGGGAATATACATCCTAATGAATTCATTTAATGAATATACATTTCCTTTCAATTAAAGTTTTAATTAATATACATTACTTATACAAGGAGGGTGACATTTATAACAATGTGAGGGGTTGCATTTAATTGTGATATTTTTATATATGTATATGATGTAGTCCATCAACCTTATCTTGCTCTATTACTCTCCTTTATTCCTCCCTCCCTTCATTAAAGAATTTTAACAATTTTCATTATTCTGTTTTTACATATGTATATTTTCTCTTATTTACCCTCTCCATTCACCTCTCACTGATCCCCACCATTCAACAGAGCCTGTTTAACTTTTGTCATTCCCCACACCCATTTTTTTTTAGCGTGTATCACATGGTTTCACCATGGTATTTTGCATGTGCATAAATTATATTTTGATTAGAATTAAACATAAAGCTAAGCACTGGTGGCTCATGTCTGTAATCCTAGCTACTTAGGAGGATGAGATCTGAGGACTGCAATTTGAAGCCCGTCTGTGCAGTACAATTCATGTGACTTTTATTTCTAACCATCCAAAATAAGTCAGAAGTAGAGCTGTGGCTCCAGTGATAAATTGGTAATCTTGAGTAAAAAAGCTCAGGTATAGTGCCCAGGCCCTGAATTTAAGCCCAGAGTTAGCACAAATAAAATAAAAATATAATTCTGATTATTCTGCTTAGATTTTTTTACGCAACTCTGTCATACGAATCCTTGGATTTTGCATCCTTTTCTTTCCTGATTTTATTTGTTCCTTTTCATGCAGCATTCTCTAGTAATTTCCTGAGGAAGTATTGTATAGGAAGCAATATTTTTAGAACTTGCATAACTTGTACAGTTTAATGGAGGTCATGACTGTGATCAAAGAATATTATATACATGTAGGAAAATACATGTATATGAGGAATCCATAATGAAGCCCATTATTTTGTACAACTAATTAATAACCCAATTAAGAGTACCCTCATTAAAAAAAAAAAGAATGTGCATGACTTAAAATGACTTATTCTATTCCTGATAGTTTGGTGATAGAATTCTAGTTTGGAAATCTCTCCATTCATTTACTGACTTCCACTTTTACTGCTGCAACTTAAGAAGTTTTTTCATGCTGATCCCTGATTCATTTTTTTAGAGGATCTGTTTGTTGTCTCCTCTAGTACCCTGAAAATGTGAAATGATGTGCCCTAGTGGGTTCAATTTCATCCACTATGCTGGATACTTGGTCATCTTGCTTCATTTGGAAACTCATGTCCTTTATAGCTTTTTTTCCCCCATATAATTTCTTTGAAAAACTTCTTTATTTTTCTTCCTCTTCTGTGGTAGGACTTAATGTTGATAACCTAATTTTCTTGGTTTTTTTCTCTTTCCTATTTCTTATTTCCTATTTCTCTTTCCTATTTTCCTATTTCCCATGTGTCTTTTTTATAGTCTTATATCTACTTTATTCAACAAATCTTTCCAGCCTTTTTAATTTCTTAGTTTAACAATTTGTTAATAGTTTCACTCATGTATGAGACAGTTATTTCTAGATTTATAAAGTTGTTATTCTTCCTGTATGCTTCCTGTTATTCTTCTTTGTCTTTTTCTCCTATCTTTTTTTCTCCTTCCTTCCTTCTTACCCTCCCTCCCTCCTTCCTTTCTTCCTTCTCTATTCTTTCTCCTTTTTTGAGAATATCTTTTCTTTTTTCCTCTCTTTTCCTTTCTCTTCCTTCCCTCCAGCCCTCCTTTCCTCTTTTTCCTCTCCCCTTTTCTTCTTCTCCCCTTCTCTTCCCTCTTTCCCCTTCTCTTTTTTTCCCTCCCCTCCCCTCTCCTCTCCCCTCTTTCTTCCATTCACCTTTCCCCACTCCTTTCCCACTCCTTTCCTCCTTTCTTCCTTAAACTATAACTATTTTTCCCAGACTTTTCTTAAACCAATAGGTTCAAGTGATCCTTCCATATCAGCCTTCTAAGTAGCTGGGATTACAGGTGCATTTCACTGTTCAAGGCTCCTGCATTTTGTTTTCTTTCTTTTTTTTTTTGGTGGAGACAGGGGTGATACTAGAGGTTGAACTAAGAGCCTTATGCTTCCTAACCTAGCAGGATACTACTGAGTCATGACTCCAACCCTGTTTTTCACTGGTTATTTTTAGGATAGGGTCTTGCCTCCCACCTGGTACCTCTCTAAGCTGCATGCAGTCTGCCTCCTTAAGCTTTTCAGAGTCATCTCAATCACAGGTGCATGCCATAGCATCCCTTCCCTCCATGGAGATGGCTGGATTTGTCTGGTACCTTGATCTTTCTGATGTCAGTTTTCCTTTCTTTCCAATTTCAGCCTTCCTTGCATGTAAGCTTGGGATGCTAGTTGTGTGCCACTGCACCCAACTGAAGGTTGAGAAAGGGGCCTAACAAGTTTCAAACCAATTCTTGTTCTTAGTGTCCTATTCTGCACTCTTTTCTTATTCACCATTCTTATCCTGTTTATTTGTCTACTATGCCTCTTCTTTAAGAACTTGTTCTCAAATGGCTGCTAGTCACACTTCAGAGTGAAGTACTGAACTGTCTATCTGGAGCTGTGTGTTTGTGATTGACCTTGATTCCTGGTAGGCTTTATCAAAAAAGTGGGATCACAGTTTCTAAAGCCTTAGAATGGATGCTGCTTTTAGGGGTCAAGAGGCTCTTATGTATCAGTATATGAAACTTTTCCTTTTGACTAGTCAGTTTTCTCATGCCTAGAGAGCAAATGCTTTATTAGCAATGTTCTGAGCTTAGTGGAATTGGAGTGGCAGGTTATGAGTTATTAACATTTGGTTACTTTCATTTAATTCCATTTTTGTTTAATAGTTTGTCCTGTATCCTCAGCACTATCTGATATCCCAAGGCCTTTCTGATCTATGCCTCAAATTGTAAGCACTCCTCTGGAAAAGTACAAGAGGTTAGCTGACTAGTTAAGTAGGCTAGAGAGGAGATGTTTGATCAACATAAAATTGTTCCTGTTTCCATATGTACTCTTCCCTTTGCCTTTGGAGGTTCCCAGTGTCTCTACTTCTTGGGCTGTTTTGGAGTTCCTGTAGCTTGTACTCAGTAATCTTCCATTGTGCAAG
Organism: Dipodomys ordii; assembly: GCF_000151885.1. Taxonomy (NCBI): domain Eukaryota; kingdom Metazoa; phylum Chordata; class Mammalia; order Rodentia; family Heteromyidae; genus Dipodomys; species Dipodomys ordii. The sequence goes on along the minus strand of NW_012267271.1, from coordinate 964,931 downwards.
GCTGGCTGGTCCATTGTAGGTTGTTCAGCAGCATCCCTGGGCTCTAATCAGTGTATAGTGGTAGCACACCCTCCTCTAACCATAACAACCAGAAATGTCTCTGGGCATTGCCAAATGTCCCTTAAGGTTGGGAGCCACTTCTTAAGTAACATCTGCCATTTCGCTTCTAAAAATTTGACATCTCTCTTTCGTCATTAATAGTTTCCCTTTCCTATTCTTTGGGGGGCCTATGCCTTTTAAAATTCGTTCCCTGTGACTTTTTCTGGGAGAGTAGTATCTGAGAAAAAAATATATGCTTACTCCACCACATTTAATTGTGTTTCAACTATGCATTCCCTTTCAATAAACATTTTGAATTGGTTTTAATGTTCTTCTATAGTGAATTGTGTTATGGTAACCGTAATTGCCTGGGGGTGGCTCATCTTTTTCACTTTTTTAGGACTGAGAATACCACAGAACTTGGTCTGATAATTTTCAATACTACATTTATTGACATAAAAATATTTTTAAACTGTTTTCCTTGATAGCCCCATCTCCAATTCCCATGTATACTCTATGTCCCCTTCCCGCTACTCTCATCATTTAAAAAATTTACATACCTTCTGCTGGTTTTGCCATTAGTGAACAATTTCCAGTCTATGACCCATTGTTCCCTAAATCCTCCTTTGCGGACTGGTAAAGAGCTGGCCTTGTTTGTTTCTAAGCAGAATAGTAATACCAATCTGCCAGGCTCCTAACATACTTCATTCCCTTTTAATCCTTAGAACTCCTCTGGAAGAGGTAGACGTATGCCCCATTTTATATATACAGACCCCAGAGCTCCAAGGCTGGAGGGTGCCAACCCAAGGTTTGCTCATTGGTGTGGTGTTAGCAATCCCAGCTTCAGAAGGTTTTGATTCCATTGTACTTTCCTGCACCCCTTCAGCTGAACTGTGATATTCATGAAAAAAATTAATATCCGAAATAGAAAGTGAAGCAGGAAAGCTTTTCCTCTAAGGACAATCTACACTTTTGTAAGACCAATTTGTGTGATTTTTGACACAGAATCACTGTTGAGCTCTAGCCATGTTAACATTTGCATTTTAATCTCTTGTGATTTTTTTTCAAGGACTAATTTAAAATGACTAAATTGCTGCCTTGCAAATTGAAACAAGCAATAGCCATGGGGTTGTTAATATGATATAGTCTGCTGTCATGGGAAGAACATGAGTTTTGGAGACAGCCACACCGAGTTTTACCAGGCTGGGGCCTTATCTAATGAAGGAAAATGGGAGGAGCAAATGAAGGAATCCGTGTAAAGTTGCAAGGCCAACATCAGTTGCCACGGGGGTGCTATTATTCGTAGTCCTTGTCTTTTTTCAGAGAATTCTAGTCCTGACCTCTCTTGAGGTTTGACTATTACCTGTGGACTAGGGAACAAGACTCCTAATACTTATCTTTTCTAGATGTTGGCTGACATTCTTCACTGAAGAAATCAATACTATCCCTTCCATGGGTGTATGTTTCATAGAGCCACAAAAAGCTCTTTACAGGCCCCGGTGACACCAATATTTCTGAAGCCTGGAACTGGTACAAGCAAATGAAGTGCAGAGCTCCAGTCCCTGTAATACAGGCGATGTTCTGTAAACATTTATCGATTGTCTCCCCAAGGCACATACTGAATTTAAAGAACAAGCAATGGAAAGAAGGCATGGACTTTGGAACATGGAATTTGATATTCAGAACTGGACAGTGTTAGAGAATAGTTAATGTAAGAGTAAGAAAATGCTAGTATCTTTTGAACACTCAACTGAGATGAAGCATTATCATTTCTTTGTAATATCCTATGGTATCGCTGTTAGGCCTGTTCTGAAGAGCAAAGGAAATGGACAGAGTAATGTGTCTAACAACTAAGTGCTATAACACCTAGACAGTCTGACCTGTGCATGGAGAGGCTTCTGTGTTTAGTATCTCTGGTTCTGTTGCACCCTTGTACACACCTAAGAAATCATTTACTATAAGTTTTGCCTCTTCTGTCAGTATTTGGTGTATATCACTTTCCCTTCCTTTGGATAGGAAATGATGTTTTTATTAGTACATTGCAGCTGTTTAGTGAATGAATGAATAGAATGGAATGGAAAAAGAAGGATTCCTTTTCATTGGCTTTTGGGCCGATTTATCTATAAGATATTAATGAAGGTGGAAAATTAATTCTTTGTTGAAGCTAACTCATTGCTACAATTTCTTTGTAAAATAATTTCCTTCTTTTTTCACTTAAAAACTCACTATGTAATTGCTCATCAGGGTTTTTTTCTATCAAGATAACACATGTAGGGGTGAATTTTATGCAGCCAGTAATTAAATGAGCATAAGTCTTTATAAATTTTAAGCACTTGACCTGCATTGAAAAAAGTCACAGATCATGAAAAGATATGTATTCATAATTACATTGTAAACTGGCTGTATAAGGGTTTTTTTTTGTTAAAGTCCAGGTTTTGAAGATTACTTTGATTAATGGATTATCATATCAGCCTTCATTTGGAATATTAAACAAGCCTGTCTTAATTATCTTGTCGGTGTCATACCAAATGGTTAATGACTCTAGGAAAGCATTCAGAATGGACAGTTACATGTGACACTGCCCAGACTCTACTTTGTCAAATGATGCACCGTGATATAGAAAAGATTTATGAAGTCATCATGACTTGTAAAAAAATAAACAAAGTTGGGATGGAAGTAGAGGACATATTATCAAGTGCTAAGATTATAGAGGAGTTCATTGTTACTCTTAAGAGTTGTCAGGTAATTGTTTATTCTAATGGTTTTTCCATTCACATAGCAGGATAAAGCTGACCTTTGGGTAACTGCTTTCCTTCCTTTAATATACTTTTCTGATTTGATTGCTCTGGTGAATTTGTGGGATTCTTTCACAGCTGATTATTTTAGAATCCAAATCTATAATTCCTTTTTAAGAATCCCACACCATTAAGATCACTTAAATTCTTTGTTTAAAGAATCACTTGAGGATTTAAAACTTTTTTATTCTATGAAGGCTGCTGCTTGTAGTCCCAGCTACTCAGGAGTCTGAGACAGGATTACTTGAACCTAGAAGTTTGGGATCAGACTGGACAGAACTTGTCTTTAAGAAAAAAACCGTATGATGCTAAAATAATTTGAACAGGAGCATTTCAGGGTATGACACCCTTTGACAAAACCAAGCATTGGTCTAGGAGACCTCTCCAGTAAGTCTTTATCCTCTGTGCTATGGATGAAGTAGAGTCAAAATCACTAATAAAATGACAGACAGTGGGGCGGACTAACATCTGCTCTGAAGGCTCCAAGGAGTACCCAGCTTAGAGTCAGTTCTTTGGTTGGAGGATTATCTCTTTTCCCTTAGGCATTGAACCTAAATCGCTTTCCCTCTAAGCTGTACTATATCCCCTCCCAGCCTCAACCTTTTCCAATCCCTACCGCCCCTCCCTACCCCCACCTGCTTCATAACCTCAGGCATGGATCACAGTGAGCCCAAAGTCCCCAGCCACCTAGATGAGTACATGAACAGCAGGGGAGGCAGGCAAGAGCGGCTATTAGAAGGGCTCTCCTCGGGGAGGAGGGATAGGGGTTATGCCAGGTGTTGTTCCCCATCTTTATGTTGAGAACCACAGAAGGGTTCATGCTGGAAGAGACCTTCAACCTTTTTTTTTTTTTTTTTTTTTTTGTAGAGATAAAAAAGGAAGCTGTAGGTCTAAGCAGCTTTGTGTGGCTATGCTGTTTTGAGACTCACCTTGCAGGCTATTGCATCCAGGGTCCCCTTGGGATTTGAGTCCATGTAGTGGTCAGCTTTGCTACACACACACACACACACACACACACACACACATGCTACACACACACACACACACACACACACACACACACACACACACACGAAGGAGGAAGGGGAACTTAATGAGTTTCAGTAGGAAAGGAATGTCCTTTTAGCCTGGCACTAAGAAAAGCAAGACTTTCTGAGTGCAGAACCTGGGAAACAGTCCTCTGTGCCAAGTTTTCCTTTCCTAGCAGGTAAATTACAGAGAAGTAATTGGCAGGGCCTGAAGGGAGTGTTTCTTAAGGTTTTACTGTGTAGTATTGTGATAGACCAGGACACTAGACGGGGGACTAGACCGCCAGCCACAGCATGTCTGACAGGAGCATTTGTTTTTTTGGGGGGGGATTTATCTGTTACTGAACAGTAATGGATTTTCTTTGAAAAACTGTGCAGGCAAGTAGACATGTGCAATGCACAGTAACTTGCAAGTCTGGAGGTCACTGATATTTTTTTTCCCTCCTCTCTCCAAGTCTAATTCATTGTCAAGTCCTGTACTTCTAATTTACAGATTTTCTCTGAATTGTTTATTCATTTACATTCTTTTCTTTGCTGTAATATGGCAGTAGCCAATTAATTGATTGTTCCATCTCCCATTTGCTGGCTTCTGTCCATCCTCCTTAGAGCCGTAGAAGGACCTTTCTGAAACACAAATACGATCATGTCTTGCTCCTTTAATGGCTCCCTGTTACTGGCAGAATGTGGGCAGAATCTAGGCTCCCTAAGAGGGAGGGAGCCTTGCTGCACTCAGTTCGCTCTGCCTTTTCCTCCATTCACCTGCTTGTGTCTCCTCTCACCTCCCTATTTCTATCTCTGTTTCTGTGTAAAATAAGTCTTTACTCCTGTGCATCAACCAGCAAAGTGAGCCTGCTTTTCTCTGTCATCCCTGGACCACAGTGCTTTGCATACTGGGTTTCTGGGTCTGATAGTCCTTCCCCCCCCCCCCCCAGATGAAGCTCTGGAAAATGGGACTTTATTTTTGTAGTCTTGGGTCCCAGAATAGCACTAGGCACACAGGAGAAGTTGAAAGCGTGTGTGTGTGTGTGTGTGTGTGTGTGTGTGTGTGTGTGTGTGTGTGTGTGTGTGTGTGTGTGTGTGTGTGTGTGTGTGTGTGTGTGTGTGTGTGTGTGTGTGTGTGTGTGTGTGTGTGTGTGTGTGTGTGTTCGTGTTCATTATCTGGTTATAGGAGGCAGAAACTGGAGGTCAAGGACTTAGTCCACTAAGGGAACGTGCTAAGAGAGCGTGCTTTGTTTCTCTTATAAATTCAAATATATCCTTTTTTTATTTTATTTTTTAGTAGCACTAGAGTTTGAACTCATGCCCTTGTGCTTGCATTCTACCAATTGAAGTATTCCTCTAGCCTTTTTTTGCTTCTGATAGCTATTGTTCTTTCATACAAGGTCTTATGGGGTTTTTTTTTGTTTGTTTTTTTTTTGTTTTTTGTTTTTAACCTGGGGCAGCCTGGACTTTGATCTCCCTACCTCTACCTCCCTACCTACTGGGTGAACCATAAGCCTAGTCCTGCCTGGCCAGGCTCAGCTTGGCTTTTTTATTTGTTTTTGTTCTAGTACTGGGGCTTGAACTCAGAACCAGGACACTGTCCCTTAGCTTTTTCACTTAAGGCTGGCATTCTATCACTTGAGCCCAGCTCCATTTTCAGGTTTTTGGTGATTAAAACTGGAGGTAAGAGTCTTGGATTTTTCTTGCCTAGGCTGGCTTCGAACTGTGATTTTCAATCTCAGCCTCCTGAGTATCTAGTATTATTGGTCTGAGCCACTGGCATCTAGCCTGTTATTTGAGATAATATCTCATTTTTTTGCCCAGTCTGATCCTTTGCCCAGTCTGTGATCCTTCCTTGTTTTCCTACCAAATAGCTGGGATTACAGACATGAGCCACTGCACCTGGCCTGGCTATTGTATTGACCAAGGATAGTCTGCCATGGAAGAAACTCTTCTCCTGTGCTCTGATGTTACCCATAGGAGAAATCTGATGGCCCTGGTTCTGAACTGACTACTTGCTTCTCTGGGCACTCCCCTTTTCCTGCCTGTTTCCTGATTAACAGACCACCAGTTTGTTTACGTTTCTCATCAGTAGCCACAGATACATTGACAAGCCCCTTCTTAACCTCCAGTCTCAACCCCAGCTATTTTTCTTGACTCTGGACAGTCCCCAGGGCCACTTATTTGTGTGTCCTTCACCATTATCAAGTAGTTGATTACTTGATCAGACTCAGAGCCTGATTTTCTAAAGTCAAATTCTGTGTTCCTCCTGGTACATACACTGCACTGTCTCTACCAGGCTATGTTTATACTATGCCCCTAGTCTTCAGTCAGTTGCTTCCTCCACTCACTGATTCATTCTTTCACCAACTACTAGATGATGGGATATGTAATTTTAGCAAAAGGACTTAGCCTACTGGAAAAACATACTTAAAATGGAGTTATTGTAAGATAGGGACAAATTGCTATGGAAACGCAAAGGAGAGGTTGGCAAATGAAGAGGCCAGGAAGCCTTCCAGGAGGAGGTGTCATTGGGGCTGGTTTTTGACAAGTAGTTGAGGGGGCAGAGAAAAGCATTCTAGGAAGAAATAGCAAATGTGAAGGCCCTGGGTGTGGAAAAGAGCAGGGCAAGTCTGAAAAGGCTTGGCTCTAGCAACTGAATTCTTTACAGCCACAGGAGGAGGTTCCTGTCTCCAGGGGGCTTTCTCTGGCCCAGGAGCTTCAAGTGCTTCAGGACCTCCCTGCCCCACTAGTGTTCCCAAGGCTGGCTGAGTGAGGTTCCTAGGCTGGGGCTGCTGGCAGTCCCATCCGCTCTGGCGGGTGGCATCCCAGAAGGAAAGAAGCAGGGGAGGAAGCAGATAAGAAAGAAAGACAGCTTCTGTTTAGACACAAATATCTTGGTAATCAGCACAGATGGGATGAGAAATACCAAAAAAAGTACATGACAGTTTAGAAAGAATTTGGCTAAATGTTACATATTTTTAACATACCTGTGTAGAGTTTCTGGAATAGGTACCTGAGTTGCTCAGGTCCTGACAGAGAATGGGGGGCCTACCCAGACAAGTAGTGTTTTTATTTGGGAAATGTTCCCTTTGCCATCCACAAAAGTATCCTTGTGATTTTTTTTTTTTCTCCCACCAAAATAAGGCACAGGATTTGTCTCTGACGCTGTGTCTCCCTATTTGGACGACAAGCTGTGTAACATATTTCTACCCAGCGTGAAACTTCTTGGCAGACTCTTGAGGCCACGTTTTGGTGGCTTCAGAGTTATCTTTGGATCTGTCAAAAGTGCTAATGGGCTTTCTGGCCTTCTTTAAGCTCCTCATTTCTATTTTCTTTTTACTTCCATCCTCTCTTAAAAGAAAAATTCATGTAATTCATCAGCAGTTAAGCTTTTGCTGAAATGCTCAGCTGAGGGTCTTATATTTTTGTTGGTGAGAAATGCTCTGCCATGTCACTGTCTCCAGCACGAACCCCACCCTGACATTAACTTTAGTGCTCTCTGCGCACAGGCAGAAGAGATACTTCTTACCCAATTCTAACTGCCTTTGGTATGTGTTCCATTCTGCCATTGTATTTGTTAAGAGGTATGTTGGCATGATGTTAACATTTGAGTTGTGGATTCAGGAAACCTGGTTTTGAACCCTAACTGCTACCTTTTCTAGCTGAATAATCTTAGATTACTAATCTTCCTGAGCCTCAGTTTTCCCATCTAAAGAGTGGACATAATGGGCTGGGAATATGGCTCAGTGTTAGAGTGCTTGCCTAGGATGCATGAAGCTCTGGGTTCGATTCTTCAGTACTACATACATTTAAAAAAAACTGGAAGTGGTGCTGTGGCTCAAGTGGTAGAGTACTAGCCTTGAGCAAAAGAAGCTCAGGGACAGAACCCAGGCCCTGAGTTCACAAGTCCCAGGACTGGCAAAAACAAAAACAAAATAAAAACAAGAGTAGACTAGTAATGCCTATTCTATGGCAGAAAGAACACAAGTCAGTTATCTATTGCCTAGTCCATAGGGTTGCTCAGTAAATGAGGTAGCAGTAATTTTTAAAAGCAATCTTAGTCTTGTTTTTTCACACACTCAGTACTTTTTTCTGAATATTAGTTTTACCTATAGTTTAGAGGGCATTTAAAAACGTAAGATTGAATTGTGTATTGGACACGTAATTCACCTTTGTCAAATATCACTTGTCTGTGCCTACTTTTCATCTTTAAGTAGGGAGAGTATTGTGTCTAAGAAGTGGTTTCAGTATTAAGTGAATCTCTGTAAAACCTTCTACATATAGATGTTGCAAATATTTCATATGGACAGGCTTAAGGGAAAATATATTGGCTTTAAAGTCAGGTCTGACTTGTAATTACTGAATGTCACCAGTATCTTAATCTGTATTGAAAAGAATAATGCCTACAGGATTTTTGTGATGATTGCATGAGGTTGCATAGAGTGCCTGATACAGTACCTGGCACTTGATAAGGTAGTTAGTATATGGAGCTTCTATTTCCCATGGTCTTTATTTATAAAGGTTGGTGGTTAACCTGGTAACTCCAGTCAAACAATCATAAATCATAAGATAAGTGCTTATTCTTAACTCACAAGCCATAATGTTGTTGAAAAGCACTTTACATTATTTTGCATGTAAAATCTACCTGGCTTACTTCAAATTATGGGTTATAGAACTTCAATCATTATAAACTATAGCCCCTGGCAATAGTGTTCCATCCCCCCCCCCTCTTTCATTTGCAGAGGATTATATTGTGAGGCATTGAAAACCTGCAACATTGAAGAAATTAGCATATTCATGTGTATTATTAAAGTCAAGTGGTTATAGAAGGGATTGTAGAAGCCAAACACATTGAATTTTTTCCTAAAATTTAAAGAATACCAATCTATAATACTAATTAAAGAATGAAGATCAGGCCAGAGACAAAAGCAGTGTTTTAACTGCTTTGTCACAACTGGCTACTATTTGTCTCTTTTTTTTTTTAAGTGAGGAATATTGGAAGTTGTAACTCTAAAGTAGCTTTAATTATGGGAGAGCAATTTTGGAGACTGTAAGCTATGGAGAAGCGTGGACACTGGCAGTGTGGATAGGACAAGTACATGCTTGGGTTTGGAAGCTGGTATCTGCTGGATAGAAATGAGTCCTGTCTGGAAAGCATTTTGGTCTCTGGGTGCTTTCTTTTACATGACATAGTACCTTGGGAAACTTCTAGGGCCTCAAGCTGGAAGATCTGAGCAGCAGTCCTGTCTTCATTGCTTATTAGACCATTTGATCTTGGCAAATCTCCCTGCACCTTGGTTTCCTCATTTGTGAGACTATAAAATTCCTGTTTCTCTCACCTTTCAGACTCACATGAAAAGCAAACATGGTATTATATGTGACCTTGTGTTGTAAACTATAATCACCACACAAAAGTGCATTTGCTCAGGCTGCTGCTCATCTCCAAGTTGTCTTCCAACTTTGCAAAAATTCATGACTTTATACATGAGTGTGATTTAGTTAGAAAGAACAGGACAGAGGAAGAAGAGTGTGTGCTTTCTTATTATTTTCTGTTTTTTGTGTTGTTATTAGGTACTGCTTGTAATAAGAACAAACAAAAGCAGTCACAAACCTTGCCTTCTTCTTTTTCTTAGAGAAATCTGACAGAATATTTTGTGGCTGTGGATGTCAACAACATGCTACATCTGTATGCCAGCATGCTGTATGAGCGCCGGATCCTCCTTGCCTGCAGCAAGCTGAGCACGGTGAGTGCAGTGTGCACACAGGCATCTCAGTGATACACTCTAATAGAAGGACTTAGCAGCAAGATTAAAGAAATTTTAGGAAAACGAATTAGCCACATTCCCCTCATATGGTAATACATCATTTTCATTCATTATTCATGCTGCTTTATAGTGTCAAAGCACATTGCACATATTTTTATAGTCTCACAATCAATTATAAATAGTTTTCCTTTTGAGTATGTGTTGTGAGCACTGTACTTCGTTCTACCTAAGCTTCCATTACTGTCTTTTATGTGTGTGTGTCAGTGTTGGGACTTGGATTCAAGGTCTTGCACATGATACACAGGTACTCTACCATTTATGCCACAGCCCCCCCCTTTTTTTTTAATGTGTACACCATGTTCCATTATATAGCTATATCACCATTACTAAAATTTATTTCCTCTGACTGTTTTTAGGTTGTTGCAAGTTAATTTCTAGTAGATAATATTGCAACAATCATCTCTTAGCTTCTTTTGACTGATATAGCTGATACTCTAAGGAGTGGGAGCACCAGGTCTAAGAACCTAATGAGCACCATGACTTAGAGATGCCAGATTACTTCCCCAACCAGGTGTGTTTTCCAGTGAATGTTGCCAGCTGTGTATAGTGGAACACTTTTTTGTTGTTGTTGGTTGTGGGGCCTGAACTCTGGGCTTGAAGGCTGTCCCTCAGCTTTTCAGATCAAGGATAGCACTCTACCACTTGAGCAACAGTGCCACTTCTGGCTTTTTCTGCTTATGTGGTGCTGTGGAATCGAACCCACAGTCTTATGCATGCAAGACAAGCACTCTACCACTGAGCCACCTTCCCAGCCCTAGTGGAACACTTTTACTTCAGCCTTTCCTCAATCATGTGTGTATTTTTTCTAATAAAGTAGTCAAAGTAGCATTTTTTATTTTCTTTAATTCTTTGGTAGAAGTAACTATTTTCCATGAGTTTACTTCCTGTGTATCTTATTAATATCTTTTCCTCTTTATCAAAAAGAGTTTTAATATTTTTTATAAATTATAATAAACTATATAGTGTAATAATTTTTATATATAAATAACATGTTTTTCACATTTCTTTTAGTTTTCTTTTACTTGACAAGTATAGTTTGTTTTTCCCTATTTTTGTCATAAAAATTCTCAATCATTCTAGAAAATTTTAAATAACTTTATAGTGAAAATTAATATAATTACATCTATTTTTGACCAATAATAATTAACTGAGGTTACTTTATTACATATTTATCCATCTGCACATTGTTTTTACCATTTACCAGTCTTTCTTACTGTAGTTTTTATTTTTTAATTATTTATTTTTAATTAATTTATTTTTTCATTGCTGAGAATTTGACCTAGAGACTCTTGCTTATTAGCCAAACTGTCTACAGCTAAATTACACCCCTGGCTTTTAAAAAATTAAATCTTATGTTTCATGTGTTTCAAATTAAATCACAGACCTCAGTACACATTCAATATCTGTTTTCAAATTCGTTGTTGTTAGTAATACAGATGCAGAAATTGTCTGGGAGTAGAATGCGTCATCCTTCTACTAAAGATGGTTGAAACAACTAATGCTGGTGGCTCATGCTTGTAATCCTAGCTACTCAAGTGGCTAAGATTTTAGGATTACAGTTCAGGATTACAGCCTGAGCAGGAAAATCTATAAGATTCCTGATCTATCTCTAACTACTAAAAAGCCAGAAACAGAGCTGTGACTTAAATGGTAGAGCACTAGCCTTGAATGACGAAGGTAGAGGACAGTGCCCAGGACCCCAGTTCAAGACCCAGTATTGGCATTCAAAAAAAAAGATGGCAAAAATTAGTTGTATTTACCCATGAATAAAAGATACCATATAGTGGAACTTGTGTGAGACTCTTGAATTTTCTTTAGATTTTCATTATAATTTCACTATTTTTGATTCCCTTTTATGTTCAAGGCTCATAACACACAGTGGGTGACAAAAGCCTGACAGATTATAATATACTCACCTTTGTGTATTGTTTTGCATTCTATTTTATGTAATTTACTTGTGTAGTTAACAATCTTAGGACATGAAGATTCAGACTGAGTTTCAGAATGGAAATATTGCCTGTCACATTTATCATTGCCTTTTTAAAAGGCTGAATGAAATGAGGGCATATTTTATATTAGTCACTGCTGCTTTGAATTATAAAGCTTCATCAGAACAAAACTCATCTCAGTAGAATCAAATGTATTGTAATGGTGCTTTGGGCCCTTAACATGTGCCACTCACTATCCTAAACACATTACATATTTCATCATTTTATTCTCACTACACCAGCTTTATCGGATTCCATTATTTTTCTCTATCTTTACAGAAAAGGAAGAGTGTACCTTCTGTGTAGTTTTGTTCATATAAATGTACTAGAAAAACATACAAAGTTATTTCTGTTCCTTCCCCAAACTAAAATGAAATAAAGGAACAAATTTAAGGAACAGATGTAGCAGAGATTTTAAAATTAGTAAGAAAATATTGTTACCAACTTTATGCTAGTATTTAAAAACTAAAGTGTAATCAACAGAATAATGTAATTTATCAAAATTGACTCAAAAAGAAATAGAAAATTAAATAATCATGTAATTTATAGAACTTGAGTCCACATTTTAATATATTTGTCTAGATAAAACAGTCAACCCACATAACTTTATAGATAAATTTATCAGACAATTAAAGGAACAGATCATTTAAATCTTAGGTAAAAACCCAAGACTAGAGCAAACAGGGATTACTCCCTAGCTTTTTGTGTACCACTTGTATAAGATTGACATTCAGCCACACAAAGAGGTAGTCGAAGTAAGGAAAATTGCTAGTCAATATTACTTGTTATTGTAGGCTTTAAAATCTTAGACAAAATGGAAGCAAATATCTTTAAAGTCTCATAGTAACTAAGATAGGTTGAGTCTAGAAATGTGTTGCAAATCTATTAATATAACTTCTATTAAAGTGAAAATGTCTCTAGTGGTTAATAGATGAGAAAAAAATGTGGCCGTGTTCATAAATTGGCAGATTTCCGTATTTTGAAGATGCCATTTCATTCAAATGATATATACATTTATTGACTACAATTTCATTTCCAATCCCAATGGGGTTTGACATAGTAACCAGCAAGCTAATTTTAAAATTAGTATATAAGCTAGGCACTGGTTAGTCATGCCTATAGTCCTAGCTATTCAAGAGGCTAAGATCTGAGATCGCTGTTCAAAGCCATCCTGGGCAAGAAAGTCCATGAGACTCTTTTTTTTTGTTGTTGTTGTTGTTGTTGGTCGTGAACTCTGAACTCTGGGCCTGGGTGCTGTCCCTCAGCTCTTCAGCTCAAGGCTAGGGCTCTATCACTAGAGCCACAGCACCACTTCCAGCTTTTTCTGCTTATGTGATGCTGAGGAATTGAACCCAGGGTCTCATGCATGCAAGGCAAGCACTCTACCACTGAGCCACCTTCCCAGCCCCTCCATGAGACTCTTATCTCCAATAAACTACTCAGAAAAAGCTGGAAGTAGAGCTGTGGCTCAAGTGGTAGACCTCTAGCCTTGAGCACCAAAGAGACAGGGACAACGCCCAGGCCCTGAGTTAAACCCTGGGACCAGCAAGAAATAACTAACAAAAAGTAAGTAAATAATAAATAATATGTGTGTGTGTGTGAGAGAGAGAGAGACAGAGAGAGAGAGAATCACCAAAATGTATTTAGACTTCTTATAAAGCTGTAGTAATAAAGCTGCTGGCCATAACATCTGTCAGACTACAAACTGACTAATAGAATAGACTATGAGTACCTAGAAATAGACCATTTATACGTGAGTTTCTTGTTTGTTTTTTTAAAAAAAAGCAATAGAGAAGGCACAGGAGTATTTGTAAAGAATGGACAACCTTCTCAGGCAAAATGAAATTCTAAGTGGATCAAAAGTTTAAATGTAAGCCGGGTGCCGGAGGTTCACGCCTGTAATCCTAGCTACTCAGGAGGCTGAGATCTGAGGATCGAGGTTCAAAGCCAGCCCGGGCAGGAAAGTCTGTGAAACTCTTATCTCCAATAAACACTCAGAAAACCGGAAGTGGCACTAGCTCAAGTGGTAGAGCGCTAGCCTTGAGCTGAAGAGCTGAGGGACGGTGCCCAGGCCCAGAGTTCAAGCCCCACGAGAGTGAGATTGGCAGAATCATAGTTCCAGGCCAATGCACAAATGCCATCTCAACTGATAAAAGCAGAGTATAGATACATGGGAAGTATAAATAGGAAAGTCAAGGTCCTGAGGTCTCAGCCTCCTGAGTAGCTAGGATTACAAGCATGAACCACTGGCACCTGGCAGTTTTAACTTTTTTTTTTTCCCCAGCGTTGAGATTAGAATATATGTCCTATGCTTGCTAGACAAATATTCCACTGACTGTTTTTTGTTTCAAGCTAGGTTAGGGTTCAACAACTTTTTCTGTGAAGTACCAAGTAATATTTGACTCTGGAGCCCACACTATCTTTGTTGCACTGGGCTTTGACCTATAGATAAACTCATAGGTGTGGCCATGTTCCAACAAAGGTATATTTACTGAAACAGGCAGGAGACCACCTTGGCCTTTTTACTTTAGTTTGTTGATTCCTGGCTTACATGGTAAGTTTTGAGTTCTTAAGTTGTTTATATGCTGTTCTTTATGTGTGTGTGCTTTTGAAAAGTAAATTGTCAGAAAATAAGATACCAGGCTCTTTTATTAGGAAATTTTAGACCATTCGGAATAGGAAAAAAGTCATTTTTGTACAAAGGTTAAGAATCAATGTTATATGTGAATTTACAATTGTAGAAACCAGAAAGATAGTGAAGCAGTGTTTTGGACTTCTGGACTTTCCAACCCAGAATTCTATATCCATCTGATAGAAGCCCTTAGAAGAGAATCTCAGCAGCCCCTACCACACCTTTCAATTTTCTAAGTACTCTATACTTCGCTTTCCCTTTGTGGGTGATCTATCTGTCATCCAATGGGCCAATCACTTTGCTTGTCCACCTGATTTCATCCCGTAAAGTATTTATGGTAACCTTGGGGATACCATAGCCAACAGGGAACAAAACAGAAATCTCTGACCTCTTAAAGCTCGTAGTGTATTAAGATAGATGTACAGGAAACACAGTGTAATAAGTTAAGTGTACAGTACCATCACTGATGTAAGAACTAAGGCATTAGGATGGCAGCTGAGCAGAGTGGGTGGAGGTGGTGAGGGACTGCAGTTTCAGAGATGGCTCAGAGGGGCTTTGGGAGAACGTTAGTTCTTCATGCCCTCCTTCGTGCTGCTCCAGCAATCAGCTCTTTTGTCCAGCACCAGTTTGTCCTTCTCTGCTGCCACATCCTTTGGAGCTAACCAGTATGATATACTAGTTCCCAAATCTATCAACTAAACAATACTTCTTTGACCCACACCCCCTTCATTTTTATTTCCCCTTTTAGAATAAAATCCCTCAAGAGAATTATCTACTTCTTGTCTAGTCCCTCTCCTCTCAGTCCTTTCCCCAAAGCAGCTTTTGTTCTTTGGGTCACTCACGATCCCATATTAATTAAAATTAAAATGATTAATGCCTACAAAACGCTCAGAGCCAAGTCTGTAAATGTGCATATATTTATTATAAATCAGTAAATACCATAACAAGAGATCAGCTTTTAATGTTTAAAAATAAACCCAAGAGGCAATTATTCAGAAACAAGGAGAGAAGTCTTGTGTTGAATGTGACTACTGAGAATCATGTAGTGGAAAACAGCTTCTCAATATAAGCCTTTGCCACTATTTAGTTTGTTGTTAAGATTATAAATGTGTATTACTTTGACCTAAACAAAAGTTGAGGAGGGGTTTGTGCTGCTATTATTATTGTTTTACAAATGATTTGGTTTTCCAAACCAAACTCTGAATCGCCAGTAGAAGCCTTGTTGGGGGAAGTGAGGTTCTCCTTGTGACTCACATCCAGTCATCAGTACCTTGATAAGGAAGGTGGCATTCCGCTGGGGATAAAGTATCTGAATAATATTATTCAAGCCTTTTGACCTCTCCAGATTCTGAATTTACAAGTTTTCCTATTGTTGCCTTTTATTTCCTTGTCTTATAGATGAAATGGAGACCTGGAAGACTGTTTTAACCTGGGCATTCTGATGCTTTCTCTTGATAGAGACTGTCGTGGCCTGTAATACATTGACAAATCCCTTTTTTTCAAGTTTTGATAAGATGTAGGCTTAATGCTTTCTCAGAGCCAACAAGCACCTGAAAGATAGAAGCTGTCAGAACATTCCAGATTGCTGCCCTCTATAAAATTGACTGTGTGTCAATAAAGATAAATTCAACAATATTTAATTCAGTTAGAAAATATGCATTCTGAGCCGGGCGCTGGTGGCTCACGCCTGTAATCCTAGCTACTCAGGAGGCTGAGATCTGAGGATCGTGGTTCAAAGCCAGCCCGGGCAGGAAAGACCGTG
>NW_012267271.1:887005-946542 GCF_000151885.1 Dipodomys ordii | reverse complement strand
GGCACTGTGGCTCAAGTGGTAGAGCACTAGCCTTGAGCTGAAGAGCTTAGGGACAGTGCTCAAGCCCAGAGTTCAGGCCCCATGACCGGACCCAAAAAAAAAAACAAACATTTTAAGGTACTGGAAGAAGTTTCGAAAACAGAATGCTCAGGTACATATTGGTAAAAGTGTATTTACTTTCCTAAGAAATATGTACTTTGTCTTACCCAGCAAATACTTTTTCAAACAAATACTTAGGAAGGTGATGTAGTTTGGAGGCCAGATTGTTACAAGTCATTGAGCCTCCACACCTCATTATTTGTGTGATTCCTGTAACTGAAAAGAATGATTACTTTTGTGATGGTATCTTAGAAAAACTAGATGCATTTCCCTGTCAGTTTCTCTTCAACTAGTAACAAAAATTTGTCCCAGAGAATGTGAGGCTTGGGCACTGGGGACCTGAAGAGTAATGGGTGATACCTCTGTGTCCTCACCAGGGCCACTCAGTTCTTGCCCTTTATATCTGCTTCAATATTCAAGGGAAGTTCTGGATCCTTTCCCAACATTACGCTGTCCCATCCCGCCCACTCCCCTGACAGCATTCATTGTCTTGAACCATCTGGTCTTGTGACCTGAGAAAGGGCCAGTTTGTAGATAGGGCAGGTTTTCAGATCAGCTTCATTTTTACTTTTTTCCAGATGAACTCCACCTTGCCATGGCTGTTCCAGCCTGTGTGGTGGTCCTGGCACCTAAATGATGTGTGCAAAGCTTTCCCAGTTCTCCTGAAGTAGAAAAACTGAATTGTTTGCTGTGTTGCAGCCCTTGAAGCAGAGAGGAGAGTGACAGTGTAAGGAGGTTTGAAGCCCTGGCCCCAAGCCAGGGCCCTCTGCCTGCACACTCCACTCTGCGTGTTCCAGCCCGGAACAAACTGCATTATTTTGTTTCAAACTGTGCTCAAGGGAAGCCAAGACCTTGTAACTGGAAACTTCCCAAACAGAGAATTCTAAGACTAAATTTAGTATTCTATTTTAAAAAAATAAAATAAAATGAATGTTTTGTTTGTTCATCTTTTATATGCTAAAAGAAAGAGATTAACCTAGTTCATGTTCACAACCTAAGAAGAGTATTCAAATAAGTGAGAAGAAAACTAATCCTTTTCGTGAAGAGGGAAATACTTAGCAAAATGTAATGAAGTGGCATGAACTACAAACTCGGCAGTCAACCATGAGAACATCATTGCCTAGCTAATCTCCATTACATAAAGTTTTATTGTGGCTCAGATAATATTAAAAACTGTTTAAAACCCATGAAAGGAACCTCCCTTGACAGGATGTAGAAGAAAAGATTGGTATGCTTTGTTTATATTCTCATTTTCTGGTTTTAAATGTAAATATAATTAACTGCTTGGTGAACTATATACTTCATTTATGTGTGAATTAGTTTTCTGTTCTTGTTGAACTATAACTAGAATGAAGAGAGCTGTGAGATGTTAAGGAGACTCTGTAATGTAATATGGAGCATGGATAGTTTAATTTGTGATTTCGATACAACTTCGACCAGATGTGCCCTCCATATTAGATTTTACCTTCCTCTCCTACCATTGCTTCAACAAACATGAGCCGCTCCCCTTTGAACTAGGCACAGGATTCTCATAGTCAGAGTTCCCAAATGTTAAAAACCCAGAGCACCTATAACCACCACTTGGTTTGAAAGGTCTTGTATGGAACCAGAGAATTAAATAATTTTTAAATGTTTTCCAGGAGATTGATGCACAGCCAGATTTGGAAGTAATGTACAGACTGTTCTTTTGGATGCATATAATATTTATTCTCTGGTGCTAGTTGTTTGTGTCACAAACTTATTTGCATTTTGAGACTATATAATAGAGACTGATTATGTTTGTTTTGAAGACATTTAAGAGTACTGGACTAGCTTGTTGTTTTTCTTCATGATTCTCTTTGGGAGAGCTTTGATCTGGTTGTGGTTAGTCTAGAGAAGGACATCACTAAGTATAATCTATTTAAGTTCTCAGCAATGCTATGACATAACACTGTGGTTCACCAGTGTGATTTGGGGAACGTGTATGTAAGTAACCTTGAGAGATGATGTTTCTATTAAGACATCATTATGAACATGGCCTAAAATTTTATTAGTTTAGTAATGTGGGAGATTTGTGAAATCAGCTTGTATATTCCTTATAGAAATGATGAATTTTCTCTCCCTCTCTTCCTTCCTTCCTTCCTTCCTTCTTTCCTTCCTTCCTTCCTTCCTTCCTTCCTTCCTTCCTTCCTTCCTTCCTGTCTTTCTTTTTCTTTCTTTCTCTTTCTTCCTTCCTTCTTTTCTTTTTTGTCAGTTGTGAGACTTGAACTTAGGGCCTGGGCACTGTCCCTGAGTTCTTTTTTGTTTTTGGTCATGGGGCTTGAACTCTGGACTTGGGCGCTGTCCCTCAGCTCTTCAGCTCAAGGCAAGCGCTCTACCACTTTTACCACAGCGCCACTTCTGGTTTTCTAGTGGTTTATTGGAGATAAGAGTCACACAGACTTTCCAGCCCGGGCTGGGTTTGAAAGCAATCCTTAGATCTCAGCCTTCTGAGTAGCTAGGATTATAGGTGTGAGCCACTGAACGGCTCCCTGAGCTCTTTTTTGCTCAAGGCTAGTGCTTTATTACTTCAAGTCACAAAGCCACTTCCAGTTTTCTATGATTAATTGGAGATAAAAAGTCTCACAGACTTTCCTGCCAAGGCTTTCTTTGAACTGTGATCCTCAGATCTCAGCTTCCTGAGTAGCTAGGATTACAGATGTGAGCCATGAGCACCTGATAGATAACTTATTTCTTAACAATTCTTGTGAATCAGACCTTTTCCAAAAAACACTAATGAGTAATAGTAAAATCACATCTCAATATACTTGAAAATCCCTAACTGTGGCGTTCACTTTGGCAGAAATTGCTGGTTTCATTAAGGAAGCTAGATAGCCTACTATGCATTAAGTTAGTGAGCACATGGGTTTATAACCTCCTCTGCTGTTCCTGCTGGTGGCAGGTATGGTCACTTTGGTGAACCTAGGTGGGGGTAGTATGATGTGAGATTAGGCCATTCAGTCATGGGTTAGTATAAACATGGACATATTTCATGTCTGTGCTTTTCTTCTATCCTGAGGGTTACATGTGCTCTCACAGTCAAATGCATCAGACAGCCTTATTGTTGACATCTCTTTCCCTCAAGAAGGAACATCATAGCTGATGGTTTTGTTCAAGAAGGTTTTGTTCAGCTCTGCCTTTGCTGTGGACATGATCCTCCCTGTTCCACTGTCTACTCCTATGGATGTGGTCAAATTGACCTCTAGAATCTCTTAGAGCTCTCCTGTAAAATTGGGACTAGTAAAGGATTCATAAACACAGATATGAAAAATCATAGCCAACTCTGGGCATATACTAACTCTGTACATGTAGCACTTGCACTGAAACTCACCTTTGTTGGCAGTAAGCCTGGATTTGACTTTGAGAAGCAGGGAAGATATTAGAGATCCTCTTGGGAGAGTTTTGCAGATTCTGTTTGTATAACTGGTGGCAGTGGGTGGTGAATGCATCTGTGCCAGAGAGCAGTCAGGGACACATTCCAGGTTTGTATACCTGCCCACTTCTCACTAATGACTTAATTGTTGTTTCAGTGGTCATTTTTGCCTGAATCTTTGCAGTCATTACTACATAGCACTCAAGTGGCCTAAAGAGCTATTGTGGTCACTTGACCTACTTCTCTACCTGACTAGCCTCCCGAAACCTCTGCTATCCTCATCCTCCAGTCTCTGAATGCTCTGGTACCTCTGTCTTTGTGCTGCCCAATGCTTGCCCCAGGCAGAATTAGGGATTCCTTCTTTCTATGCTGACACACTTGAACCTCTATTATAGCACTTCTTTCATAACGCTTTTGTGTTGAAGTTGATTGTTTGCATTTTGATCTTTCTGTCTCTATTTTAACTTGCTTGAGGGCATGGCGTGTGCACATAGTAGATGCTCTGTAATTGTCAGATTAATACAGATCAGAGCACACAGGCAGTTTCATGTAATGTGAGAGCACAGAGAGGGGGACTCAACTTCCCACTGTTCATATCCTAACTGTACCATAAGCTTGTGACCTTATGTAAGCTTCCCCACCTGTAAAATGGGGACAGTAATATCGCCTAACTATTAAGGATTAAATGAGTTAAATATATGTGAAATACTGTCCTCAGTATTTGGCAGATAGTTAGGTGCTAATTAAGTGCTTATAATAGTGACTATTTCGTAGCTGTAATCATTTCTGAGTTTGTTGTCACTTTCTAAGGTTGGATTTGCCCCACAAAACTATGGAAGGGAGAGTCTTTTCTTTTTCTACGTATACAAATTTAGTACCTCACCATCTGAAGGTTTCTTAGTTCCTTTTCCAATTATATAGATGCCTGACAGAGAGCTACTCATGACTTCCATTTTCAGTTGTGCTTGCTTGCTTTTAAAAAATATTCTTGCCAGGCATGGTGGCACAGGTTTATAATTCTAACTCAGGAGGTAAAGGTATAGGAGAATCATAGTCTAAATCAGGCCCCAGACAAAAACACAAGACCCTCTCTGAAAAATAAACTAAATCAAAGGTCTAAGGGCATGTCTCAAGTGGTAGAGTACTTGCCTAAAAAGTGCAAGGCCCCAAGTTTAAATCCTAGTACCACCAAAAATAAAAAAAGTTCTTTATAAAAAGGATTGTGTAACACCATTAGCTAAACATAAATTGTAATCATAGGAAATTTTACAGACAAACCTTATACTAGGTTTAAAGTGGAAAACAGATTTGCTCTTAAGTGCCAAATTTGACTGCTCACCAATAGTGAGTGTAAAGGAAGGACTTTTAGGTCCTATCTCAACCTCAGGATTAATTAATTAGCAATGTCTGTCACAGGCATAAAATGGAAGAGTAGTAAATATTTGCTTTCTTTATATTTAAATGCATTATTATCCATCTTCATGTAACCTTGCCTTTTTCTTTTTCACCTTAAATATAAAAAAGAAGCTATTTCCTTCTTCTTGGTGCTTATAGGTTTTATATTTTGCCTTACCATAATTTCTGTCTCTGCTTAGTTAGCTAAAGCTTTTCTCTGGCAGCTTTATTTGCTTTAATGTTTTAAATTGTCAGATCTTGGCAAGAAAGCTTGTTACCTTGGTTAATAACTTACTATAATTATTTTAGCTACTAGGTAGCTTTAAAAAAAATAGAAAGGGTAGTGGGCTTTCTCCCCATTGAATGATACTGCTTTGGGGGAGAAAGCACTCAATTTGACTCCATGATGGATTGTTTGTTTGTTTTTCCTTTCCCCAAAAGATAATGGGGTATGGAAATAGTAAGACTAGTACCATCAAGCTAAAAAAACTACCTGAAAATTGCATCTTCTACTCCCTTAAAAGGAGGTATTATATCTCATCGTCTAAGAAAAGCAGGACACTTTTTGCTCTTTTCCTTCTTTCCTGTCACATGCCTGAGCTAGTAGATGGTTCTTTGATTTCTGAGGCTGTCTAACTTGCCTCTCTGCTAAAGCATTTTTCATTTCTTAGCATGGATTCTTAGAATCCAACTCTTTTCCTACTATAACAAACACCGTTGGAATATAGATGAACCATTTACAATTAAAGATTTTTCTCACACTCATGGAAGGGTTGATTAGGTTTACAGAGTTCCTGTAGATTTTGCTTAAAACTTCTTGGAGATTCTACAGTGGATTTTCCTTTAGAGAATAACTCATAATTTTAAAAAAATCACAAAAATCGCAGTACTGATTGAATCATACCATTATTTATTTCCTGCTGGTAACAAAGATGCTTGTAATTAAAAGAATCTAATTCTCAAGTTCAGAAAGTTAGTAACTTACCCAAAACACAGATTTTCCACAACTCTTCTAACTAGGATGATCCTGATTGAAATGATAGGCATAAAAATGAGTAATGGTTAAAGTTAGTCATCTGTTGTTCCTTCCCTTTGTTTTATCAGTTTCTTTATGTTTAAGTTCACAGTGGGAAATCTGAATGCCTATAACCCTGTGTAGCAGGTGTTAGTTTGTTTAACATTGTGAATCCCAGGATGTGAAGAATGACTGGGACCATCTGATTATTTTTGTTTGCCAGCATTTAGAACTTGGAATCTGAATGCTTTCTTAGGAATTTGCAACTTATAGTTGTGATCTATTAAGCAACTGTAATTTGTTAAATGTCTGGTAATCTTGTCTACCATTCCTGATTATGTTAAGCTGGAGACATTCTCAAATTGCCTAAACATTGATCTAGCACCTGCCTTGTGTCAAGCAAAGCAGGAGATAAGGAGCGGCTTTGAATGTGACCTCTGTCTACTGGGGCAGAGAAGGCACATTCTCCTCATCAAAAGATGGCAGTCCCTCTAGAGCCAAACCTAGAGGCAGACATCGAGATCTTGTGGTCCAGCCTCTCATTTTACATATTGAGAACAGGAAATACAGTGACTTGCTCAGATCAAAAAGATACTGAGTGGAATGCTGACTATGCCAGGTAGGTATGTGAAAGGGAGCAGGCAAAAAGTAAGATTTTCGGCTATTGTTAATCCAAACTTTCAGGTATATGTGTCCAAACTGGCATATAAACCTTTCCTCTTACTAATAGTCATTATTTCCTGGTCTAGGATTTCCTGTGGATTAAAGACACTACAACACCTTAGTTAAATGGGACTAATCCTCAGGAAATGGTCAGATCTGAGTTTGTTTTAAACATGATTATTTTCCAGTCTAAAACTCTCATGCCTTAGGCATGTGATAAACTTCATGTGTTCTTTGTCCTGTTTTTTAAAAAAAGATTATTTCCTGAGACTGGTATTTTGTCCTAGATGTTTGGTCATCTAACAGTGAGGCAAATGCATATCTACATAATTGGGCAATGCCTAAAGGGATAATACCTCATCTGTTTCAGAATCCTCAGCACACTGGATGGCACAGGGTAGTCACATAAACAGTTTCTGAGTTAATTTATGCATTGTGGAAACAGTGACCATTACAGCCTGACAGACCTGTATGTGAGTCCCAATTCTGTCACTAGCAATGTGGCCTTGGGCAAGTTATTTTCCCTCTGAGACTTTTTTTTTTTAATCTGTGAAATGTGAGAGTGTGCATATCTTCCCACATACATATTCCTTTAAAACAATACTCTGCAAGAGCCTTAGCCTCTAACACAGTGCTTGGCACATACACTGTGGGGACTTTTTTAAAGGAAGAATTCTTATTTTTACTTCCACATTAACTTGCAAATCTGCCTTTAGGTATCAGATGGGGCATTAGAATTTTAAGATTTTGACAATATGAGCATTATCTCTGAGATATACTAAGACCTTATAATTTTTCCACCTATATCACTGATCACTCGCCATTCATGTCCAGCCCCCATTGTCTTCTTTAAGCCTTGGAGAAAATTAATGGAGTCATATATAAAGCTCCATGATATGACTAATCTTGTACACTTTTAATCAAGGACAGAATTTGCTAAGGTGTGGCCAAAATTCGCCAGCGGTTTTCTTTACAGTCTGTATCCTGGCTAGACTGGCTGTTTTGGCGTCTAGTTTTGTCTGGAGTCTTAGACTATTCAGCTGCTTCAGGCAAAATCTTTTGGGGTGTCATTAAATGGGATTGATAATTGGCTTCTGATGAATATTCATTGTGACTAATGACTTTGGGCAAATTTTACACATACTATCTTTATATTTTCCCACTGAGTGAGATTTTGATAGGATCATTTTCCTCAACTTGTACTTTAATTAAATATTCACAATACCCCTTTGTTGACTGTGCTCCAAATTGTATTCTTTCATTACTTTAAAAATGTACCTTCTGTAAGGAATCAACATAGCCATTTAGAAATGGGCCTTAAAGTTACTTTTAAAGTAAATGGTGAGTGATACTTTACAGGACACATTACTCCTAGTTAAGTATAGCCATGTAGTAAGACTTTACTTGTAATCAGCTTAGCCACTTTTCTTGAGGGACGATATATATAATATGTGGCACTTAGTATTTTGGGTAAGAGCCAAACAACTCTCTGTTTTGTTTGTTTTCTTAAATGGATGAATGCATTTTACCTCAATTGCAGATTTAGCCCTTAGAAAATCCTCTAATGAAATAATCAGGCATTTTAAAAACCTGATTTTTTGTGTATGTGTATGTGCCTGTCTTGGGGCTTGAACCCAGGACCTGGGTGTTGTCCCTGAGCTTTTGTGCTCAAAGCTAGCACTCTTCCACTTGAGCCATAGCTTCCACTTGAACCATAGCACCACTTCTGGATTTTGTTAGTTAATTGGAGAAAAGAGTCTCATGGACTTTGATGCCCTGTCTGGCTTCAAACTGTGCTCCTCAGATCTCAGCCTCTTGAATAGCTAGGATTGCAGGTGTTAGGCACCAGTGCCTGGCCTTGATTTTTTTTTTTTTAATAAAAGTAAGTTATTTTAAGATCTTGGCTTTTACTTAGGAGACTTATTTTGAGGTTAAGAAGACATGGAAAGACTATAAAGAAAATAGTAATCAAGGGGCTGGGAAGGTGGCTCAGTGGTAGAGCACTTGCCTGGCAATGCATGAAGCCCTGGGTTCCATTCCCAACACCACATAAGAAAAAAGCCGGAAGTGGTGCTGTGGCTCAAGTGGTAGAGCACTAGCCTTGAGCTGAAGAGCTGAGGGACAGCACCCAGGCCCAGAGTTCAGGCCCCACAACCGGACCCCCCAAAAAAAGAAAATAGTAATCAATTTCCAACTCAAACAGGATCATTTTAAGAGATGACTTTTTCTAAGAATTACAAATGAATTTATATAATGATGTTTTAAGTGCTTTCATTTATTTGATGTGTTACAGAATAGGCATATCATTGCACTAATGGATAAATGAATAAATAAATTGATCTTTCCTGTGGTCACATATCTTATGTCTAAACTTGTTATTGTTTTGGAATTTGTGTTACATGCCCCACTCCGTGCGCCTCATGAAAATGTTGGGTCAGTTACTGTTGATATCTAAACACTAAGCAGCTATCTTTATGTTGTGAATATATTCTAAGTAGGAATCATTTTTTATTTATTCAAGACACAGTGTGTTAACTAACACTTTTATGTATGCAGTGCTACTGAGAATAAGATGAAGAGAGAAATATCTCTGGGTACTTTATATCTGGGGACAAGCATTGTGGTCCTGTTAGTAATGGGGAAGTGCCCAAGTGAGCCAAAGTAAAGGCGTCAGGGATAAGGGGAGTGGAGTACTTGTACAGAGGCCTGAGGAAGGAGTTTGCCAGCAGGACAAATTGAGACCAGTGTGGGAGATGAGTGAAAGAAGGGGGAGGGAAGGAGTCCATAACTATTCCTATGTTCCCCATTATATATTCTAAGGGAAAACAGCCAGGGCTGTTGAGACGTGGTTTTAGATCCTGCTTTAAGGTAGATTTTTGAGCTGGTGGAGACATCTGTTCTAACCATGCCCCCAGACTTCTGAGAAGAAAGTACTATGACTAGACCTGCACTTTCAGAAGAGTACTCTGGCAACTAGGTAAAGGATAAGCAGCAAGAGTCAAGGCTGAAGGCCAGTGTAATCTTCTGTCCTGACTTGAGGATGGCATTAGATTATGGTTGGTTTGTTCTCCACTCACTCAAGTGTTTTCCATCTGTAAGAAACTCTGAAGGGATTTGTCATTTGTATACATAGGACAACCTCCTTTATTGAGGAATCTAAAAATAGATTGGGAAGGACAGATTGGGGCTTTGGCAGCGTCATTGGAAGCAACTCTCCAGTGCTCAGTAGATCATCTCCCGTTCATGGCATGTACT
The DNA here is from genome assembly GCF_000151885.1 of Dipodomys ordii. NCBI lineage: Eukaryota > Metazoa > Chordata > Mammalia > Rodentia > Heteromyidae > Dipodomys > Dipodomys ordii. The sequence goes on along the minus strand of NW_012267271.1, from coordinate 936,724 downwards.
TGATTTAAAGAACAGGATCTGGAGGGAAAAGAGAATGGGGGAAGTAGTGCCCTGGCTTCAATACACAGCTCTCACAACTGTGAAACATCAGCAGAATATCCAATTTAAAGCTGGTCATGTTATACTAACCTTTGGGATTCTTTTAACTGGGCCTTGGCACGTCACTCTTTCAGCACGTAAATGTCCTTCTGTCAGCAAAGGCCAGTTAACAGCTTCCAAAAGAAGCAAAGTTCTCTAGGGAACAGGCTTCCCAGAAACCAAAGAAACATAAAGAAAAAAAGACAGAAAGAAACATGTGTTGTTGGCTTTTTTTACTTCATAACTGCATCTCCAAAGGTTGCCTTTTTTCCCTTTCTTTTTGCAATATTGAATTTTATAGGAATTGTATTCCTTTTTATTTTCTTTCCTAAAATTTTAATTGTATCAAATGCTGATTTTATGATGTAGCTAACTCTTAAGGAACAAAAATAGGAATACAAAATAGGCACGTGTAGAAAGCATAGAAAAGAAAGGATTAGGCCATAACCAATGCCAGAGCAATTGATTAACTGAAAAAATAAATTCTCACCTCAGTTTTTAAACCTAAATTAATTCCAGATGGATTAAAGAGTTAAATGCTAGGAGAAAATTTGGAGGACCTTCTTAAAAGTAGAGGAAATCATCTCTAAGGAAAAGATTTGTCTACATAATTATCTAAACACTCAGAAATTAAAAGTAAGTAAAGGATAAATTGTTTTTTAAAAGATCATAAAGGGTTAGTATCCTTTAGGAACCACTATTGCTTGCTTTTTAAAAAAAATTAAATTTTACTGTAAAGGTGATGTACAGAGGGGTTACAGTTACATAAGTCAGGTAATGAGTACATTTCTTTTTTTAATATTGATTGCTTATAAATCAGTTTGAAAATACTAATACTTATTTTTTGTTCTATGCATATATTTAACATTTATTAAATACCAACCGTGATCCAGGAATAATATTTTAGTATTAAAAAAAATTCAAATCGGGGCTCAGTGGTAGACTTCTCGCCTTATATGCATGAGGCCCTGGGTTCAATTCCCCAGCACCACATAAGCAGAAAAAGCCAGAAGTGGCTTGAGCTGTGGCTCAAGTGGTAGAGCTTTAGCCTTGAGCTGAAGAGCTAAGGAACAGTGCCCAGGCCCAGAGTTCAGGCCTCACAACTGGCCAAAAAATAAAAATAAAATCCATAAAATATGGTCAGGGGGGAGGGGTGGGCGGGGGAAATATGGTCCCAGGTGACAAGTTACCAAAAGCAGCAGGAAAAGTCAAAATTGCTCCTAGCAATTTCTGCCTTATAGCTCTGCCTTATAGCTCAGCTAAGGAGCAGAATCTCTACAACCAAGGGAAACACCAAGGTAGAGATGATCCGGCCAAAGACCAAGAGAAGGAAGTGGAGGAAGCTCAGAAGAGCAGGCAGAGTTTGGGTAAGGCTAGCCTCACCTAGTACATTAAGACATGGGAGCACCTCCAGGGTTTGGGCCTTTCTCCCCTGGCCTTCCAGTTCAGTTGTAAACCCCTGCTTTTGTTCTCTTTCCTGGTTAAATAAAATTCATCAGGATGTTTATTGTTCCAATGACTTTGTCATTTTTAAAGTTAACTAAGGACAACCGGTTTTCAGGTCCTTCTGCTCACTGTCACTCTCCTGGCTTTTACTTTTCTTTTTACTTTTACCCTTTACAATGGAATGAACTCAGGGTCTTGTGCATGCAAGGCAAGTATTCTAACAGAGTTTATACCCCTGTCTTGCATTCACTTTATAATCAGAGAGGAAAAAAGTAGACATTTTGAAGAGAAAGCTCTTACAAGTATGCATTAGAGTAAGTTAACTTAGAATGACTCCTCTAGACTTCTCAGTTCATAATCTTAAATAAGTGGATGAGTAGTTTTTTGACACTGAAACCTAGTAGTAATACTTGTTCCCTTTCAGTTCTTAGCTCTTAATCTCTGCTTTGCTCTGTTGCAGTTGACTGCCTGCATTCATGGCTCAGCCGCAATGCTCTACCCCATGTACTGGCAGCATGTGTACATCCCCGTGCTGCCTCCACACCTGCTGGACTACTGCTGGTAAGAAGCTACCCACCTTCTCCTTACTTTTTCTCCTCCAGTAATGTACCAGGAAATGTTACAGCTGTAACTTGGTATTGCCCTGGGTTATTCCAGTTAAGTATACTCAGGTTTTGGGGTACCTGAAGACATAGCCCTTCTATTTCCCAACAGCTGTCATCATACAGGTCATTCCATTCTAAGTTCATGTTTAAAAGCTAACACTCTTTCTATTTCTCAGTGTGAAGAAAGCAAAACATCAAGAGGTTGTGTGCCTTTTTTTTTTTTCTCAACACAAATTGGAGCCTGGACCAATGCAGATCCCCAAGGTCTTCCAGTTTTAGTCCTGGCACTTCCTGCCATACTCACCTTAGCTGTGGTTTGGCAGCCAAAGCCAGACTTTGAAACCCTCTGAAGTTTTTTTTTTAATTTTTTATATCTATTTTTTTGTTTGTGCTGGCTCTGGGGCTTAAACTCAGGGCCTGATTACCTTCTCTGAGCTATTGTGCTCAAAGCTAGTGCTCTACCACTTGAGCCACAGCTCTACTTCCTGCTTTTGAGTGGTTAGTTGGAGATAAGGGTCAAGGACTTTTCCTGCCAGGGTTGGTTTTGAACCTTGATCCTCAGATCTTAGAATCCTTGGTAGCTAGGATTACAAACATAAGCCACTTTTCTGTTCAGTATATGAATTTAAGTGGAGAGAAAGGAAGGGAAATTTGGAGTTGACTTTACTAAGTCATTTGGCCCAAGACTTTATTTCCTCATCTGTAGGAAGAAGTTGTTCAACACATAATGGCATAGTGATGAAATGAGGTAATAGACTAAGTACTCCAGGTAGAAGAGCTTGCCAGTGGGAAGTACCTGGTTCAAGTTTCCACTAAACTATGGTGAGGATAAACTTACTGTCTCTCTTCAGTAGCTTGCTGGAAAACAGGGCTCTAGGTGGTTGATTTGAATCTGTTTTCCTCTTTAAAACTTTTTTCTTTAGTATAATGTGATTATAATTTTGTCAGCAGATGCTGATAGGAGAGCCATGGGTGTGTGTGTCTGTGTGTGTGCCTGTCTGTGTGTGTCTGTGTGTGTCTGTCTGTGTGTGTGTCTGTGTGTATGTCTCTGTGTGTCTCTGTGTGTCTCTGTGTGTGTGTGTCTGTGTAGGCACTCCCTGCCTGCCAGAAATTCAGTGCTTCAGGAGAAAACAACCCATCTGAGAGCTTGCAGTCCTCATTTAAGAACACATGATTCAAGACATTCACCATTGGTTTAAAACGGAGTCTAGGTCAGATTTGCTGTTTTACAGTCATCTTACTAAAAAAAAATCTCACCCAGGTAGCCACTCATTCGTGGGAAACTAAAGGCATTCCATGGTTACCCCTGGGTTGAATATGTTGGGCTTAACCCTCTTCCTGAAAAGCCATGTGAATAACAAGGATGTCACTCAGGACCAACAAATAAAAACTGGCAAGCAGCTCTTGAGCACAGAGCCAAATGAACTGACCTGTTTCTCTTTTTATTATATATCCTTTTTATCAAGCTGGATTTTTTTTTTTCCAAAACCAGGGTTTGAACTCAGAGCCTCACACTTGCTCATCTTACATGCTCAGCTGGTGTTCTACCACTTGAGCCATGCCTCCCATCCAGCTTTTTGCTTGTTATTTTAAGATGAAGTCTTAGGATTTTTTGGCTTTGGCTATTTCATACTGCGTTCCTCTGGATCTTAGCATCCTGTGCAGCTAGAATTATAGGCATGAGCCACTGATACCCAGCTAAACTGAGTCATTTTATCCTTGTCTTCCTCCCACCTCTGATGAGATTAAAGGGCAGTATGTAACCCCAGCTCATTTTCAATCTCATAATGATCCATTAGGTGTCTGGACTCCACATTTGGTTCACTATGTCTCTTTATACCTTGGTTTATTTTAGAAATTATTATCCATTAATGATGTCTTCCAGGTACTATTGGTGTAGATTTTATTTTTTGTCCTTTCTGGAGTAGATAGATTTGATAGTTTTTGAAGATAGGCAAGGATAAGGATATAAAGCCCTCATTATCAGTCCACCTTATTTCCACTAAATATCTAGGGTCCCTTCCTTCCTCAGCTTCCAGTACCCTCTTCCCCCAAGTTCTCCAATGTGTCCTATCCACTAGAGACTCCATGGAGTGCCAAATTCTTTCCAGTGGCAGCTGCTGCTTCTGCTCCCAGGTCAAAGTGAGCATCTTAGAATCCTGTGCCCACTGCCATGATCTGGTGTAGCGTGACTTTCCCTGCCATCCTCAGCTTCAGAAGCCATGCTGGGGATGTCTCCTCCCATTGAGCTCCCATTGGTGGTACTTGCCATCTTATACATAGGTAGCCTCTCCCTCAGAGAGACCATAAAGTAGCACAAACAAGACTAGGCTGAGAGGACAACATTCAGTTCTTGTCTCATCTCCATTAATGCCTGGCTGTGTAGCTTAGAGATAGTGACTTTTCCTGTCTGAATCTCTGCCTTTGTCTGTGGAGAGCTAAAAATGCTAAAATGTATTCCTTAAACTGTTTCAAAACAATAATGTGTATAAAAGCACTTTCAGACTGCTGATCACTCTCAACCACCTAGCAGAGTGACACCAACTCATCTGAAACTTCTCTCTTATCCATATCCCTAGCTTCAAGTTCTTCCCTCTGATTATTACTTTCTTCATTGGCCCTACTTTTGTGTCTTTGTCACATTGTTACCCTCACCCCCTTTGTTTCTCCTTCTCATAACTCCTCACTAACTCCTTAGGGTTTTCTTGCCTTCTTGATTGTTCTGTACCTTTGTGGGTTCGATGCAGTAGATATTTTCTGATGCCACATCTTGGGTGCTACAAAGGCTACGATAAGAGTCAGGCTTAATCAAAAAAGATTCAGATAATTAGACAGGCACACTAAGCACCTAAGACTCACCAGAGGAGAGCTGTTGGGTTCTGGGTCCCCTGGATGCAACCCAATAGGCAGATACTGCAAGAGAAAGTCTAGAGGCCAATGTCAGCAGGACTCATAGAATGTTGGTGGTACCGGCCCTCAGCTTGCTGTCTTTTTTCTCTGTCCATCATGTTCCAGACTCAGGGCTAGAGAGAAGCCATACAGCCTGAGATCCCAAAACTGAGTTCCCAAGGCCTGTCATCAATACCCATCCCCTTCCCTTTCTAAACATCCTACCCCACCTGACAAAGGAGAAGCAGCCTATGAGAAGCCACTGACCACATAACCTGGGAGTTCTCTCATGAGGGTTTTCTGGAACACATCAAGGCCTCCCTTCTCCATGGTTTCATTGAATACCCCTTCCCCTCAGCTCTGCTCTCTCCCCACAGATGTGCTCAGGTGTCAAACTAAACTTTAGCTTCCTTGCTGTTCATTTTGAGTGTCTGAAACAATTCTTGGCTTTTTTTTTTTTCCAGTCATGTACCTTGCTGTTTGGATAAAAGGCTGGGGGACTGGGCAGAAGGCCAAAGAGGAAGAAGACCAGGTTGCTGGGGGGAAGAGAGAGAGAGAGAACAAACTGTATAGCCCAGGAAGGGAAGTAGTGGTGGGGAGACAGATAACTGAGGAAAGAAAAGAGATGTAGAGAAAGGGAACATACCTATCCCAAGAAAGACTAAGCTAACCTGGCCCTCTCAGTTAAGAGCACCTGCTGGCAATCCCTGCTATACAGATGTCAACAGGCTCCCAGGCAATGCCCCACTTCATAGACACAAGTGCCTCTCCACAGAAATATATCTCAGAGTCTCCCACATGTAGTGAAACAGTATGTTAAAGGGAAGCCTTGAGTACCACTGGGAGAGAAAGCCCACAAGTCCTTTCTTGCATTCAGACAGATATGTTTCTTTATTCAGATGATACAGCTGGGAAAATGGATGTAGTTCCTTTGCTAAATAGCATGATCCTGCCTTTCCATTATTTGGACAGTTGAGGATACTCCATTATGAGTGAATTTAAAACTGGTACTCCAGGACCATGGAGTCCTGTCAGTAACATCATTGATAACTGGAGCTGTCATTGTGGGCTGTCTGGTCTGTCTCCTTTACATCTATGATCTCATTTAATTCCAGTAGCTCTGGAAACAGGTGTTATTAGCTCCAATTCACAGATCAATAAGCCAAGACCCCAAGAGGTTTAGTAGTATAGACAGTATGTGTCTGATTCCATTCTTATAAAAACAAGCAAGAATTATACACATGTAGACACACCATAAAAATTAGATTATTAAAGAAGCAGACGTTTGCATATACACCCAAATATTTAACAATGGCATGGTAAAACAAGATTTCAGCGTGCCTTTTATTCTATTTTCTGTATTTTCAAATGTCTGTAATGAAGAAGCATTTTTTTCATCTCTAAAATACTTCTCTTGCAAATGATCAGTGTTTATTCTAGCCAGTTATTTGTCCTAGACATCATCTGTCCATCTTGTTTGCTTAGAGGATTTGTTATTTTATTGTTTATTGTGAAAGCTGATCCCTTGTCCTTTCTACTTCACCACTCTCCAGAACAGTCACCAGCCTACTGAGAGCATGGTGTTGGTAAGGTATGCTGCTGAACCCTTGTCATACCAGGCTACCATTCTAGAGAATCAGAGTTCAGACGCTAATGTATTGGTGCCCAACTGGGTTTTAGGAGGACTTCACCTTGGAAGTTCATGTGTTTATATGATAGCCATCTCTCTCCTGGTCTCTTGTCACAAAAGAAAACATCTGACCAGAGGATTATTACAGGATTGTAGGCATTGGTGTCTGTTAACTGTACGATGTAAGATTGAAAAGAAAGACCCCAAAAGAAAAAAACAAAACAAAAACAAAAACCCTCCAATCAAGGATTAATTTGATCACCTTCAGCCTGCTGCTACCACTCTGGTCAGAAACTACAAATGTCATGAAATTTGAGTCAATGCTCAGAGCTTTATTCTATTGTGCTCTGGGACTCCTCACCACCTTGCTTTTCATCCTTGGTGGTAAGAGCCAGCAGGGATAACTAGCATTTTAAGTAAAGTGCTGGGAGCCTGAAACATGCAAATTTGAGGGAGGTTTGTTCCTCTGCAGATGATTTAAATGTTAAGTACGTCCCCTTGCAGGGGATACAAGAAATGGAATCTGAAAACTATTATCTCCTGTAGAAATGAACTCTCAATTTACTCACTGCACAGGAAGGGCGGATTCTAGTCATTTTCACTGCCAGCAGGTGCCCTTTCTATGCATAATAGACTTTGCAAGTGTAATTAACACATGAGGACTACTGCTGCCAGTTTTTCTTCAGGTACATGCTGCTCAGAGTTTTCAGGACAACAGTGTAGGCCATAAGAGCTTTTCACATTGTGCTTGATGATGAGGTGTTCATTGACCTCCAGACAAAGACATGGCAAATGGGGCTGAACCCAGCCCCTGCTGTTAGTATCACAGGTCATAGTCCTTAGGCCCAGGGACCCCACCCCCCAGCCCCCCCAAAAAAGCTATATTGTAGTCTGGTAGACCGGAGACCACTAGAGCAAAGCTCTAGTTTGCATGCAGTTAATAAATGAAAGTATGATACTGAACACCCTGCAATTATGTGGAAGACTCTAATTGCACATTCACAAATACAACAACCAATTATCTGAGTTAACTATAATTAGAGCTATAATCACAGATTTTAATTATCTGAATAATCAGTTTAGTACAAATGGTTTGCCTTAAATATTTCCCAAGTTAATTTCTTCCTGTCCCTTCCCAATTTGAGAGTGGCAAAGTGGAAAGTACTTAGGTTTGGATTCAAGTCTGTCTCATCTCTTATTGACTATGTCACTATTAAAAATCAGTTTTACCTCTTTGACCTTGCAATGTCTTTTTCTGTAAAATGGGCATAATTAGTCCACATTATTGAGAGGCTATCAGAATCACAAGTGTTAGTCATCAAGTGGCTTGTAGGGGCCACTTGTTTACTGTGATTGCTCTTATCACCATCATCAAAAACATGGGGCATGGATTTTACTCTCCAGAAGGTTTAACTCATATTAATCTTGCTTCTACTGCCTTCAGAGCTCAGGGGAAGACTTTATAATTCGTCTTCTCTTTTTACCCTTCAGATTGTTTTTATTTTGATTTTTTTTTATTTAACTTGAGTTATTGTATGGTTGTTTTCATTTGCAGCTGTGGCATAAGAATGAAAAGAAAAGAAACAAAAGCAGATGGCAGAGAAAACGAAAGGAGTAAGACATTTCCAGCCCTTATGAATATTTAAAAACATGTGCTGCTGGTTCCTTTCTACTTCAGATCTATGCCATTCCCTTGACTTTGAAAGTGAGAACAAAAATGTTCCCTACCTTGGCTGATGGCATCTCTGACCTGGGCCAATATTGGGAAAGCCTTCCCAATTCTGGGACAAAAGGATTAACTTGCTGATGAGAATCATCCTTGTCCATCATCATCATCCACTGTTTTGAGTGCACTGTGTAGCAAGCTCTTTCTCAATGTCACTACTATCTTTAAAATTAGTTGTAAATTATTCACTCCCTTGTATAACTTAGGAAATGGAAGCTTAGGGAAGAGTAGTGAGTTACTGTCAGGTAGCTAAGAAATAATGGAGCTTAGAATCCAGAGGTCCAGGATGTTAAGCCTTTTCTTACTAATATACTGCAAAGTGTCAGAGAATGAGTCATACCTATCCCCAAGATTTTGTGGAATAAAAAGTCTTCATATAATCTTCTTGATGTTTTGCTTATTGTAGACATACATTGTCATCTGTTAATTATACATTCTCTCAACAAACACTTATAGAGCATATTATGACTATATACTATGCTAAGGAAATTTTGCAAATTAATAGTCCCCGTACAAGTGATATGGGATTTCCTATGTAAACTCCTTTTTCTCCTTTCTTCCCTCTAAAGTATACCTAAATATCCCAAACTATCTCCCAAATTGAATTTGTATATTTGGATTATTCTAGGTTATATTAACATACTTTTTGTGAGCAAATATTTTCAAAGCAAGACAAGAGTATGGTTTTCCAGTAAAAGTCAGTAAGGTCCAGCTATATTTGTAGCTAACTTCTGATGCATTCTGTGATCAAGAGTAAGTGACAAAGTTAAATAGAATATGTTAGAACTAAAACCTGGATTTTGCATTTGAGCTTGTGAAATACGTTGTATATTTCATGACATCATAAAAGCCATTTCTAATAGCACAGGGGATGTTCAGATCCTCTGAGAGATACTAACCCTAGGCTCTTCCCTGATCTATGCTAGGGTTCTGAGTCAATCCCACCTGCTGCATGAATCTGTTCCATCTAGGATTTTTAGCAAAAACTCTTTAATACATTTAGCCACAGGGTTCCTTGTCCATGTGGCTATCAGTCCGGATGTAGCTGTGAAGTGACTTCCAGTGAAGCACAGCTGGGCCCATTCTAATCAATGTCTTCATTGATACTATGAAATTTTGCATTGAGAGTGCATTAATGTTAAATTAACTGGAATCACTACTAATCTCGGTGGCAGAGACAGAAATCAAATGCAGGTGTGGTGGTAGGAAAAGAAAAACATGGCTTCAACCCTGGCTTTTCCATATAGTAGCTTTGAGGTCACTAAGCCTCTCTGAGCTGACCAAAGGGAGTAGGAGTCATTGAACACAAAGGAGGTTCACCGTAAATAGTAGGTTCTATGGTTTGTTTTTGTTATTTCTGACTATTCTCATGCATATACAGGCGATATATCTTAGTGGACGAGTATGTGTATATGTACATACGTGTGTATATATATTTACACAAACATGTGTATGTACACACAAATAAATGATTAAACAAAATCTATTTGAAGGATGGGTGCTGGTGGTTCACGCCTGTAATCCTAGCTACTCCGGAGGCTGAGATCCGGGGAGAGAATCACAGTTCAAAGCCAGCATCGGCTGGAAAGTCCATAAGACTCTTATCTCCAATAAACCTCCAGAACACCGAAAGTGGTGCTGTGACTCAAGTGGTAGAGCACTCATCTTGAGCTGAAGAGCTGAGGGATGCACCCAGGCCCAGAGTTCAAGCCCCACGACTAACCCTCCCCCCACACACAAAATCCAATTGAAATTGACAGTGTCCAGGTAGGATGCAAATGGATTAGTTGAACAAATGGATTAGTGATTAAAATTCCCTTCTATATACCCAATTTTGGGCTAGGCAGGATATTTTAAAGAATGCTAAAACAGACACAAGAGCTTTGTATCTTGTCCATATTGCAGCAAATGCTTATGTGTGCTATGTCCCTAGCACTGGACAGAGGGAAATAGGAGCTGGTAACTGGTTTTATCTCATAGAAAACATGACTCCATAGAGGATTTTGCATGCTTAGGTGAACAAAAGAATGGAACAAAAGAATGTTTGTTTGCATATTTGGGTTTTGTTGTTTGTTTTGTTTTTTAAGCTAAGAAATAGCAAGGGTCTGAGAGTGGTCCAGTACTCAGGGGATGGTACTATTATTATAGGAGTTTACCTGGAAGGAAGGGGATCAAAATCAGGATTTCCCATTCCTATGGAGGAAGAGAAGTTGTGTTTTTAGTGTACTTGACCAGAAAGTACACACACACACACACACACACACACACACACACACACACACACACACACTCATGTATGTATTGGTCAAACAAAGAACAATTATAAATTACTGAGTAAATCCTGAGACGGTTTGACTGTACTCAACCCTGATGTTTGAATAGAGAGTCTGAGTGGTGGGAGGAAGGTCCAGATTAGAAGTCAAAGTCCTGGTCCAAATCCTGGCTCTGGTCCTATTTAATATGTAACAAGGGTGAGTTACATCCTCTTTCCTTTGAGTTTCATTTTCTTTCTTTCTTTTTTGTTTTTTTTGGGTCCCGTTGTGGGGCCTGAACTCTGGGCCTGGGCGCTGTCCATCAGCTCTTCAGCTCAAGGCTAGTACTCTACCACTTGAGCCACAGTGCCATTTCTGGCTTTTTTCTTTTTGCTTATGTGGTGCTGAGGAATCAAACCCAGGGCCTCAGGTATGCAAGGCAAGCACTCTACCACTGAGCCACCTTCCCAGCCCGAGTTTCATTTTCTTTATCTACAAAATAATTCCAGTAATATGGCTAGAAGTATAGTCTGGAACCAAATAGACAACTAAAAAGAAGTTACTGGGTAATGAAATTAACCCACCCCTAGGCTGATGTGACCTTCATTTCCTTCAGCAGCCCCCAATACTTAGAGTCCCAAGAGCCTGTAGAAGATATTTTGCATACTTCTAAGAAAACTGTTTTTTGGATTTACTCAGTAATCATTTTTCTTTGTTCAACCAATACACATTTAAGTGTGTGTGTATGTGTGTGTGTGTGTGTGTGCACTTTCTGATCATCAGGTACACTAGACACACAATTTCTTCTCTTCTTCCATAAGTGGGAAGTCCTGATTTTGATCTCTACTCTTCCAGGTGAGCTCTAGTCCCATCACCCAAACACCTCCCAATCTCTTTACATCAAGGAATTGACTCAACATAAGGTTCAATGAGACAGCCCATCTTCAGACCATAGCAGAGTAAGAGAGGACAATGTCCCTTTAACATAGAAACCACTCTTTCCAAATTAGAAGATGAAGTTTGTTGGCTCTCACCCACCTGCCTTCAACGTGCTCTCCTGACTGCACTCTAACCACCAGATGATCTTTCATTTTCTTGATTCTGCATCTGAACCTCTGGATCCATGTTCTGATATTTTCTCTGTGATAAACTTCTACTGCTATAGAGATCTCAGCCATGGGGCCCCATCCTCATGTTTTCTGAGTCTGTCTCCTTCTAGTAGACTGGAGAGGCACAAAAGGGTGACCTACTCCCTGCCTGCTTTCTGCTTGTAAGGTAGAAGCAGCTTATCTCCAGCCCCAGTTTCTGACCAGCCTCCATGCTTTACCTTCTGCTGACTTGCCCATTTCTCATACACATTATGTATGTAATTCCTCAGTCCTCTCTGGCCTGCAGCCTGGCTAAGATATACAATCCTTAGAAAACTCTAGAACTTATGAGGTACAGTGTAGTAGTCTTGCCAACAAAGGCATTTTAACTATGTATTGGGAACCATAGGTCACTGTAAGTTAGGAGCCACAGACCATAAAAACATCCAAGATTCCAGAAGGCAGCAGCACTGGAACAAGTCACCTCATGCCAGGGATTTTCAGACAAGTATTCTTGCCTCTCTCAGTTTCTGGCACCAGGAAAAATGTGTGAAGCACTATCGTGGTGCTAGGCTCTTTCCTTTGAACATTTGAACTGAGAACCTAGGTAAAAAAGGTTAATGGATGCTAAGCATTCTTGGCATATGTGACATCTTTATACTGGAAAAAGAAAGAGAAACTCTTTTCTTATTATTACCAGTTACATCGAATGTTCATTATTCCTCTATAAATCTCTTTCTCTTTGTTTCTTCTCATTTGTTTTGCACCTAATTCATTTCTGCGTTTCTAGAAGGAGCTCCGGGACTGCTGGTGAATCCCAGTCTGAGTTTGTTGGGGGCAGAGGGAAGGTTGTTTTTTGTTTTTTTTTTGTGTGTTTTTTTGTTTTGTTTTGTGTGTGTGTGTGTGTGTGTGTGTGTGCGCGCGTGTGTGTGTGTGTTTGTTTATTTGTTTTTGTTTTTGTTTTTTTGCAGCTAGTTCTGGCTATTATGGTTCTGGTTGAATTCTCCGTGGCCTCTGAGAACTCTGTCTCCTGACCTTTACTGTATGATTAACTTCTCCTGCTGCAGTGGTCTCAGCCACAGAGTCCCTCCTGATGTTTTCTGAGTCTGTCTCCTTCCGGTAGACTGAGGAGTCACAAAAGGGCGGCCTACTTCAGGCTTTGATGTTGACCTTTCCAGGTTTTCACCCAGGCATTATCTTTGTAACTTAGGTTCATTTCAGTTAGGACAAGTGGCTTAGGGCTCTGGACGGCATCTGTCCCCCCTCCTTCACTGGTTACCCTGTGGAGCTTTAGAGCCACACTCGGACAATGTCCTCTCTCTGCTTGCTTTCACTGATCAGTGCCAGTGATATACATGTGTCTTGCATTAGCAGTCATCCCCAGCATCCAACTCAACTCACACTGAGCTCCCCTTCTGCTGTCAGAAGCCTTCCTTGTGCTCTGGCCATGTGAAACCGCACACAGAACCAGGTGATCTTCACGTCCTTACCCAATCTAGAGTTATTACTGGTCTTACAGGTGCTCATTCTCTGCTATTGCTCAAAAATTAGAGAGTGCTGGATGGGAAACAAGGAAAGAAATTAAATACCATTTCCCCAAAGAAAAGTTTAATTGATAGCCTTCACACCAATTGTACTTTTCAAGCCCTGTTATGTGCCTCTCACCAGCCTTATGACTTGTCAAGTCACTTAACCTCTTTGAGCTATAGATTCCTCTGTAAGCTACAGAGATAAGCCTTCAAGATTGCTGTGAAGATGAAATGAGGTCACCTTAGGCCTTCCTGTCTTGTATACCACAGCACCCATGAGTCTCCTTGTTGCAGCAGTGTGTGCACATAGAGTAATGTACTTATTTCATCTGCTGCTAGTAGGCTCCAAATAGGCAGAGACCAAATCTATTTTCTTTCCTCTTTCCCCAGCCCGATATTGTGCCTGATACATAGTAATACTAGTTGACTGACCAGCATATGATAAGCCCCCCTCCAGTCTTTTTAAAATTCAAGCTTCTGACTAGTAGTTCTCTCCGTTTCACAGCCCCCACAGGTAGCAAAAGCCATAGAAGGTGTTCAATTTCATTATGTAAGACATTACAAAAGTTGTATATATCCCTGCGCATATCATACCCTCCTCTATGTTTTAAATCATCTCTATATTACTTACACCTAATGTAATGTAATGCATTGTAAATAGTTACTGTGTATTGTTTAGGGAATAATGATGAGATAAAGCAGCATTGAAACCACTGTCAGCAAGCCTAGGAACACGATATTTGAATGGGATGCCCTGCAAGCACTGCTCAGACAATGTATGCTAGAGAGAGGCTGGGGGTGGTCTATGAAGTGGTGAGAGGCCACAGCTGGAGGTGCTACATGGTGCTCAGTATGCAGCAAATTCAAGTTTTCCTTTTTTGGAACTTTCTAGAATTTTATTTTTAGAGTATTTTTGATCCACCGTTGGTTGAATCTATGGACACAGAACCTGTGGGTATGAGGGTCGACTGTAGTTTATTTTTCTCTGTGGATTCCGCAGGTCACGTTATGATCTCCTATCTCTTTGGGTTTGGCAGCCAGAGGGCTCAGAGCCCAATTTGTGGCCATCAGTAGATGTCGTAGCATGACGCTCAAGTATTGACTTTATTGTTTTTTTTTCCTTTTGCTTCTAATTCTTTCCCTACTTTAGGGACTATACTGAATATATTCATATGAATTGCTTAGAACAAAAAAAGAATCAATCCCAGCTAGTGAAGCAAGCATAGTTTTATTCTGATGGATCTACTAGCTGTTGAAGTTTTTTTTTAGTATAATTATCAAATAATTTTCTTTTGCTAAATGTAGCATAATGGTCCAGAGAAGTCACTATTAAACAAGAGCAGTATAAGAAACATTGCGGGAGAGTTTGAGCTGGAGTTGCTGTTAAGAGGGAAACTTTGAACAAATTTCTCAGAACAACTTTTTTCATGAGGGGAAAAATAAAATACCAGTTGGATTATGTGAGGATTCCCTGAGATCAGATAACTAAAGCCTTGAGTAAGATGTCTAGCTTGTGTTAAATATGGAATGGTGCAACTCTGTCCTAGCTTTGTGCCCAGTGGGTCATCCAGACCAAAGCCTGAAGGAAGGGAGGTATAAGCAACCACTGGTGCCATATGAGAAGTGGGCAGCATGGGTTCAATGGGGCATTAAGGAAGTGGGACTGAGGTCTGTAGGTATATCATGTAACTAAGATCTCAGAGGTCATATAGAACAAGATAATACCTGGAGTGGACAGAGCAGTGAAGATACTCCTCTAGAAGGTGGGGACTCTAGGCCTTCCTGTGGCCTCCTGAGTAGACTAGAAAAAGCTAATCTCCTTTTGCTCTTCTCCTTCTTTGGCTATTTGAATGCTGGTCTCCTGGAAAATTTTGAACTTGTTAACCTCAGTGTGGTGGGTGTGGGCTGTAGTCTTTGCTCTGCTGTGATCTGTATAACCTCAGATGAGTTACTCATTTTCTGGGCTTCTTCATCTGTACTGTGGTTCCTCCACACTGAGGACCCAGGGAGAACATGTCTAGCAGCCTTGGCTGGCAATGACATGAGGCAAGCACACAGCCAGTGGTTGGCAGCTGCTTGTTACTCCTACTGCCACACTGGTCACCATAATAGCCTAGGAGCACCTCTCTGTAACCTTCAGGAAGGCCAAAGCCACATTTTGTTCCCAACAAGATGTGCTACATCTTCTTTGTTCTTTCTCCTGTTCTTTTGTCCTTGACCTCCCTCACAAAACCAGGCTTCATTATTTGGAGCAGAATTTAAAACTGTAAGGCAAGCTGTGTTTATTCTTTTGGTTTTTTTCAAAAACAAGAAAGAAAACAAAAGGCTCAAGTGAATAAGGCCTCTTTCTGAGCTTTCCTTACCTTTAAAAATAGTAAACTGAGGGAAAACTTGTGGGCCCCCCTCTGCTGAGAAAAGTACTTGGGTAAAAAGGTGGTGCACCCGTGGGCGGGAGGGGGGGCACTGTGGTGTATAAGTAGTGATGCTAACTGTGCATTTGTACCCAGGTAAAGAAAAGAGAGCCAGTAGATTTTCAAATCCCTGGGCTGCCCAAGGCTGTGTTCCTTCCTGGTGTCAAAGAGGGCTTGCCTGCCAGGAAGTGTGAGACCTGTCTTCACCCCCTCCACCTTTGTCTGGGGAAGTTGAATGCTGTGTATTTAGACCACCAGTGTTCTTTTATTTCACCTGACTCATTTCCAATTAGTAGCAGCTCACCTCAGGGGAACATAATTAAGAGGGTTCTAGTTATCTGGGGGAAAGGAATTAAACAAATTGTGGCAGTGCAGTCATAATGGATGGGGACTGCAGGATCATTAAGAAATCTGCAGATCCATATGCATGTCTGTTCATTGCTAGGAATGAACCCAAGCTGTAAGACCTACCTATACCAGAAACACAGGCCCTTTCGGTAAACTAACACTCCTTTCCTTTTGTCTTCAGTATCAAGTATAACTGCGACAATATGAGTACAGCCTGCCTCATAGACTGACAGCCCTTAGTTTATAATATTGCTTTACCACTTACTAGCTGTGTGACCTTGGGCAAGTTGCTTCACCTTTCTGAACCTGTTTCCTCATCTGAAAGTGTAGATAATAGCACACTACCTTGCAGAGTTGCTTTGAGAATTATATATGTAATGCATAAAAGTGACTGGGTTATAGTCACTCAATAATATTAGTTCCTTTCCCTCTTAGGATTCAAAATAAAGATACCTTTCAGGTAAAGGTCATTATATTGTCACTGCCTTGATACCAGCAACAGAATCCCTTTCCTCTGTAGGGGAGCAGGAAGAAAGAGGAGCTTTCAGTTTCCCAGGATGTAACTGAGGAAGTCAGAGAGTGCAGTAATTTCCAGAGAACAAAGGCCCAGTACAGTAGACCCTATTCTTATATTCAGAGATGTACAATGGCGCCCTACAAACACCGTCGGCTGCACAGCAGTTGTGAAGCAGTTGTCATGATCTGCCTGTGCATAGATATGGTTATAGCTGTTAATATTATCATTGCTTTAATTTAATTATGTGTTTAATTGCCATTTAAAATGTCTTCAAAATGGCAGTATGATTCAGCATTGAAATTAAAGTTGCTGTGATTGCTGAAGTGCTCAGGGCAGAGAGAAGCTATCAGTGAAAACAAGTATCTTTGCATTTATATTTTCTAGAAGAGCAACAAACAAATCGGACCTAAATCAGGAAGATACTTTTAGGACATGAATTATTGTTTTGCTTTGTTACTGAATTGTCCTTGGAAAAACATGGAAATTGATGCCTCTGAATCACAAATGATTCAGATGAGTCGGACTCCAAATGTGAAGCTTTTAGAATTAGCTTACTAAATTTATTTGGCTATGTTTTCTTTTTAATATATGCCTTAGAGTGAGACACCCTTTTTTTTAAAATTTCTAAGTGGTCAGAAAGAACAAACAATTGTTTCCTTGCCAGTACATTAAAATAAGGAGGAGAGGCACCCTCCTGAAGAAAGTGCTGCACAAACCCACAGAGCTCACAGGAGAGTGCATGGATGCTGAGAGCATGTGCTTGTGAATCAGAAACCTATATGCAAAGTGATGAATGTTGACCATCCTTATCATCAGTTTACCAGATGTCTTCAGAATGAAGAATAAACAAGAAGCCATTCTCTGAATGAGAGTAGAATGGGACCAATGGTGCCAGCCACACTGGGCTTGGAGAGAACCCCTCTGGACTTGACAGTTGCTTACTGAGTGTCTACCAGATGTTGCCCCTGTGCTAGGCACATCTTGACTGTCTCTTGTCCTTGCACATTGTCCCTCTAGAGATATTTGGTAAGGATATAGCAAGATATTAAACAAAACAAAAACAAGCCTAACCCCTCTGACTTACTAACTCAATGTCTGGGAGCTCATGCATCTGAAGGCGTTCATTTTCAATTCAGTATTGCATTAATGAAAAGAAGTGACTTATTATCTAACTATAGAGATAGGATTAATTTGATTGCATATTATATGGTCCTTAACAATTACAAAACTTGTAGTATAATATGGAAAGAGTTGATGTGGACACTGAGAAAACAATCAAATATATGCAATTAATTTCAAAGATATAAAACAATTTATGTTGGCTGATATTAGAAAAGTATAAGGCAAAATTGAGATGATATAATCATAAGTAGATATCTTTTTCCAAAACTTTTTCTAGCTGAGCACTGGTCTGTCATTCTAGCTATGCAGGAGGCTAAGATCTGAGGATACTGATTTGCAGCTAGCCCAGGCTGAAAATTCTGGGAGACTCAGCTCCAGTTAACCACCAAAAAACAGGAAGCGGTGTGTGTCTCAAGTGGTAGAGTGCTAGCCTTGAGCAAAAGAGTTTTCCAAGATAATGAATCTTCAGTAATTATTCTGGCATAGTAACAATAGGAATTGTTATCAGGACATACCTAAGAATTACCAAGGTACATACTTGGCACACTGAGGTGTTAAGGAATCTCTGAGCTTCTTTTTCTTTCCAGTCCCTCCCCATACCAAGGATTTGTAATTAGATATTTTCAGGGTAACATTGCCATAGATTCTTGGAAGTATTTGAGGCTTTGTAAGCAAATGATAACAACAGGGAAAGGTATTTCTCCAAACTTGCATTCATACAAAACATGATTTTCAAATGAATGTGTTTCAGATATTTTCTAAATACAGAACTGTTGTAGTCCTAACAATAGTTGACTAAGAAACTATATTTCTGTGATAACTATAATTGCTCTTGGGGAAGTTATTGGGCTTAAAAAATGCTAAAGATGCCTGAAGAACTATTCCACTTTGTCCCTTTTTCCATCTGTACCCTCTTCTATGAGGCTTAATCTCTACTTGGGGTATCATTGATTTTTATTGCAGATAAAAGAGCATTTCATTAAAACCTACCTATTTAAAATTCTAGAAAATATTTCTTTTCCAAGTAATAGCCTATGGTTAAATTCAGAGGGCTTAGGCTATAGGTAGTATTCACCTTTATCTCACAGTTATTTGAATGTCTTTTTCTGCATGTCAACTTGTTTGTTGGGATTTCAGCTCTGAAATTCTAGTTGAAACTCATGGTGACTGATCAGTTGCTTGCTTACATGGTCTAGCTGCTGAGGTTTAGCTAAATATTACAGATCTGAGCTTTCCATTCTCTGTTTAGCTGCGCTTCTAGACACATTAAGTGGCCATTTTTCTGGAATTCTGTGCTCTTCCTGCCTCCTTTCATTACATTAGGCAAGGTTCCACTCAATGAGACATTTGCAGTTTTAGGACTTCCTGCTGGGGTTTAGACTTTGTATTTTTGACATTGAAGCTGTCATGTTCCTGAAGCTACTTAATTAGAAACACATTCATTTCAGCATATACTGAAGAAGAAGGGGAAAAAAACTTGGACAACAGAGCCAGGCACACTGGGAAGTTGGAGGATTTGTGTGGCTGGCAGCTAAGCTAATGGCTTACAGTTTAAGGGGAAAAAAATATCACAGGGCATTTCCCTGCTCCTAGAAGCAAAGAGAATGTGCTGGGCAGACACCCTTAAAAAAAAAAAAGGCAAAACAAAAGAAGAGAATTTGTGAAAGAAAAGCACAGCTCTACTTTCACTATAGTTGTACATATAGTTCTTTCTTTGTCTATTAACAAATGCAGAAGTCTTCTAGAAGAATACTCCTCAAACATTGCTGCTAATATTCAAGTTACTTTTCAGGCTTTCAAAATACATGACTGCTGAGATATGTATTAAGACAGTTTATATTCTGGGGAATCGTTTTTGCTTGAAGAATTTTATTTGTTGAATAGTAATGAGGGAATTGTGCCCTTTCTATTTTTAAGTTTTTGAACAATTTTCAAATGTACATCTGATGTTTAAAAAGCTTTGTTGCTTCACCATTGCTTTCTGGATACAACTTACACTCCTAAACAAAATAAACAAACAAACAAAACCAAACAAACAAGCCCCTAAACTCCTTCATATTCTATTGAAAAAAAAACCTCTCCTTACCTCCTTATTTACCTTTCCTTGTTCCTCAAACTCTTTCTAAGGAACTATCCTTGCCTGCCCACTTTGACCCTCCCAGCTGCCACTGAGGATCCTCCAATTATGAGCCCAGGGTCTTTTATCTAATGTCCTAAAAAAAAAATACCCCTGCACAATTTATAAGATAAACACGTGTATAAGATATAACACTTGGAAAAGTCACCAATCATTCCTTGCCTCAAGAAAGCAATGATGTGGGTAGTGAGCCTGGGCAGTGTAGGCTCCATAGTCTAGAGCCAGTGTGGCCTGAAGGAAGGAATGTGCACCCTTTGGGCTCAAAGCCCAAGGATATTATTTGGTTTTGTGGCATTTGATTTAGACAAATGACTTAAACTCAAGTCTATTTCCTTCTTTGTAAAATAGGAGGATTATGTAGATTAGAAAAGGTGAATTCAAGAGTAGATATAGTGGGGTACCTGTGGCTCATGCCTATAATCCTATCTACTCAGGAGGCTGAGGTCTGAGGATCATGGTTCAAAGCCAGCCTGGACAGGAAAGTCCAGTGTGACTCTTAATCTCCAATAAACCACTAGAAAACCAGAAGTGGAGCTGCGGTAGAGCACTCACCTTGAGCTGAAGAGCTGAGGGACAGTGCCCAGGCCCAGAATTCAGGCCTCACAAACGGGCTGGGGGGGAGTGTTGATGTATCACTAACACACTTTCCATTAGTAGGGAGCATTATTCATAGTTGTATAATAATAGTTATATGAACCCATTTCAGACCCCTGAAAACAAAGGGGAAGAACTGGTCACTCCAGCATACTCAGGTAAAAAAAACCTGGCAGTGAGGTTCTTATCCTCTTGCTCAATGACTGATATGGGGGAGGGGGAGGGCACTTGATGCTCTGTGAGAGAAACAATTGCTTCAAGAACTATAATGTTACTGAGTGGCATGTTTGCCACGTGGGTGGAGTAGTTTGCCAGCAGCTTTCCAAATACTTTGTTTAGCCAGAATGGACAGCTAGGTGCCATCTCTTTTTGTGTTGGCAATAATGAGGATTGAACACAGGGCCTCCAATTTACTAGGTAAGTGGACTATCAGTTGAGCCACACCTCCAGCTTCCTTTTGCCTTGACTATTTTTGCCAATTTCATTTTATGTCCAGGTCAGCCTGGCCTTCGATTCTCTTGCTTGTGGTTCTCCAAGTCCTTGGAGATGAACAGGCATACACCACTGTGCCCAGCCATTGTTCTTTCCCAGTAACTGAGCTAACAGGTACATACTCTCACTCTCATCCAATGGGTTGAGATGGAGTCTCATGATCTTTTCTTTTCCTTGAGCTGGCCTCAAACCATGATTTCCTGATCCCCTCGGCCCTCGTAACTAGAATGACAGGCCTGCGCTACTGTGCCCAGCAAATAAAAAAATCATTCTTTGAAACCTAATAAGCCCATCATGGGACTGCAACTTATTTCCATTATAATTTTAGCAATCACACTTCCCATTTGTATCAGGAACTCTACTAGTCACTTGAAGTACATTTTGTCTCATTCTTTGCTGTTGTTTTTGTGCCAGTACTGGAGCTTGAACTCAGGGCCTGGCACTGTCCCTGAGCTTCCTTTGCTCAAGACTAGCATTCTACTATTTGATCCATGGCTCCATATCAGGCTTTTTGGTAGTTTATTGGAAATAAGAGTCTCACAAGCTGGGTGCCGGTGGCTCACGCCTGTAATCCTAGCTACTCAGGAGGCTGAGATCTGAGGATCAGGGTTCAAAGCCAGCCCAGACAGAAAAGTCCACGAGACTCTTATCTCCAATAAACCACTAGAAAACTGGAAGTGGCACTGTGGCAAAAGTGGTAGAGCACTAGCCTTGGGCTGAAGAGCTCAGGGATAGTGCCCAGGCCCACAGTTCAAGCCCTATGACCAAAACCAAAAGTCTCACAAACTTTCCTGCCCATGCTGGCTTCAAATGGCAATCTTCCTGAGGAGCTAAGATTGCAGGTCTGAGCCACTGGTGCCCAGCTCTTTTTTTTTTTTTTTGTCATGGGGCTTAAACTCTGGGCCTGGGCACTGTCCCTGAGCTCTTCAGCTGAAAGCTAGCTCTCTACCACATGAGCCATAGCACTACTTCCGGTTTTCTGAGTGGTTTATTGGAGATAAGAGTCTCGTGGACTTTTCTGCCTGGGCTGGCTTTGAACCCTGATCCTCAGATCTCAGCCTCCTGAGTAGCTAGGATTACAAACGTGAGCCATCAGAGCCTGGCCTCGTTTTTTTTTCCTTTCCTCATTCTAATAACAGCATGCCAGGTCAAGCCTGGTATACCATTTCAAAGATAAAGTGACTGAGGACGTGCTGTTGCCTCACTGCTATTTGAGAACTGACATTGAAGTTGATGCTCTTCCTGTTATCCATAGTGTTTCCAGTGCTGCCTGAATTTTGAAATTCTTCTGAAGTTTCTAGGCTTGGGAACAAAATGTCATATTAGGATTTTTGTTGTGAAAGGAAATGTAACTGTGCATACGTTTATTAAAACAGTTTCTCTCCAAATAGTGAACCATCTGTAATTTTCTGTCGGAAGCAACAGACATTAAAGCAGCTGTGTGTCTCTGTTTCTCTTCACAGTGCTCCCATGCCCTACCTCATAGGAATCCATTTAAGTTTAATGGAGGTAAGTTGGCTTCTTTTCCCTTCTACTGCCTGACATGGGGTTTTCTTTTGCTTTATGAAGTAGAAAAATGCAGTCTCAGGATGCACAACCCAGAGAGAGGTTGAAGCAACAGCTCATGTACATTGCCCTCCCAGATACACAGAGCTGAGCATTTGACTTAGACTCTTCTCTCTGGCCTTAGTGTTCAGGGCTCTTTCACTTTTTCTTGGAGATGGTGGATTTTCCAGGGTGAGTGAGTTAGGGACAGAGAGACAGGAAGAGAAGGTTCTATGAGAGTTTGAACAAGGAAGTGATTCATTTTCATAATGATGTTTATTCTAAATCACTGTAATGGTATTACATTTTCATTATAGGAAATGTGATATAGAAATATGAAGAAATAAATTAAAACTATCCACAGTGCATTATTTCAGATTGAGCTGCTGTTAGCATTTTACTAGTCTTCTCATTTTTATTCTGTGAATATATATTTTTATAAATGTGCATAATTGATCTGGGATATATAATTTTATGTCTATTTCACTTCACATTATGGCATTTCTACATGTTTTTATCTACTCTCAGTCATTTACAATTTGCTACCTGTCATTTCTATTATTTGGATATACCACAACTTAACCAATTTTCTACTGTTGGACACTTAGGTTGTTTATCACTTTTTCCACTGTTATAAATAGCATTTTAGTGAACATCTTTATGCATAAGGCTTTATCTGCATTTTGACTTATTTCCTTAGCATAGAATCCCTAAAGTAGAAATGCTTGGTCAAAGCTAGGAATCAGATGCCAGATTGCTTTCTGTGTGGCTGTACCAATTAGATAACAGTTATTTTAAAGGACTTTTCTGCAAGGGTTCTTAGTTTGTAGACATGAACCCCAAGGTAGACCTTTGTACAAGAGCAGAATGGGATGGGGCTGGTTGGCTGAGTGGTACGGGAGATGAGCTCTTAGAGAAAAGCTACAGCTATGGCGGCCTGTGGTGGTACTTTGTATGCCTTAAAGGAAGTGCTACTTCTCTTCTTCTGTTCCCCTCATTTCACGTCGACGAGGACCACCTGCTTCTCCACTAACTGTTGCACACTGTGCTATTGTGCTTACGAAAATGAAACAAGTTGGTTATCGAAAAACCTGTTTGTTTGACATTGAGAATCTTGATCAAAATAGACCACAGAAATCTGCTCAAATTTCTAATTTGACAGGATGGCCATGTGGCTTCTCCATTCTGTTAGCAGTCCCTCCCTGTCATCACCCAGCCCTGAGCACATACAGTACTCCGTTGATGGACTACACCCAGCACAAAGCACATACAGTACTCAGTTTATGGACTACACCCAGCCTGAAGCACACACAGTACCCAGTCTACAGACTGCACTCAGCCCGAAGCACACACAGTACCCAGTTTATGGACTGCACTCTGCCGGAAGCACACACAGTACCCAGTTTATGGACTGCACTCAGCCCAAAGCACACACAGTACCTAGTTTATGGACTGCACTCAGCCTGACACTCACACAGTACCCAGTTTATGGACTACACTCAGCCCGAAGCACACACAGTACCCAGTTTATGCACTGCACCCAGTCCTGAGCACATACAGTACTCAATTTGTGTACTATACCCAGTCCAAAACACAGTATTCACTTTATGATCTATACACACCTCAAAACACCTACAGTACTTATTTTATGGACCATACCTAACCCAAAGCATATAGAATACCCAGTTTATAGACTACATATCTTGGAGGATGTATTTAAAAAACTAAAAAATAAATGCTTTCTAAGCTAGGGGCCAGTGGGCCACACCTTTAATCTTAGCTACTCAGGAGGCTGAGATCAGAGGATCAGATCAAATAGAGATCAGCCTAGGCAGAAAGTCCATGAGACTCCAGTTAACCACCAAAAAGTCCAGAAGCAGAACTGTGGCCCAAGAGGTAGAGTGTGAGCCTTGAACAAGGAAAAGCTCAGGGACATTACCTAGGCCCTAAGCTCAAGTGCTAAGATTCTCTCTCTCTCTTTCTCTCTCTCTCTCTGACACACACACACCCACAGAGTGAGTGCTTTTCTAATGGACCTTTTGTGCCAGTTGCTGTCAAGTTAGGAACACTCATCTAAATATTATTTGGTCTATCGTAGTCCACAATTCCCTCCTGCCTTTTCTCCTGCCTTCCAGGCTGCTCTAGGACAGGCTTTTTCAGACGCATTGTGTGTCCCAGTACCGTCAGCACTCTCACAAATGTCTAGCCTTAAAGTACTGGTCTTCTCTCTGCCCTCCAGGCCTCTTGTTTAAGGCTTATGTTTCAGAGTCCATGACTCTCAACTGTGATTCTAATGGTGCTCTGCCCCGCTCTGAATATTGGTTCCTAGAACCAATTGAAATTCACCTTGATGTATGTCTTTTCCCAGCAATTTATTAGCTGTGTAAATACACATAAAGCACTGAGCAACTTCACTCCTTGCCCCAGTCCCTATGAATAGTACCAAAGTGGGGCCCACTGAGCATAGCTGAGCGCTCCTCTTCCTCACCCATTCTCTCTAAATATTTTCTAGGTGCCTGAAGTGTCTCTTACCCTTTTCCTCACTGTCCTCATTGACACTTCTTCTTCATTAAATTTCTCTTTGCAAAACCTTGTTCATTCATTAGATAACCTCATAATGCCCCTCTATTCCAAGCATTTACTCTGTAGGTATAAAGATGAATGCAGGATTAGTCTGTAGTGTCCACATGGAGTAGAAGGCCACCTTCCATGCTTGCTGTGAACTGCCCTCAAGTTCCACATGGGTTCTCCACTGCAGCCCAGCCTTCGGCCTCATCACTGCGGAAATGCTTGTTACCAGTGCTTGGGCTGAATAGATCTGCATTGCCAGTCTGCTTGGATAAGCTGTGCCCTTCTCTGACACTTCAAGAAGCCTCCTTGGTCTTCTTTTACATATAGAATTTCTTGCTCTGAATTATGGCTGTTTGCCTCTCTGACCCTCTTCATCATCCCCTGGAGCAGGAGTCACTGTGGTGGCCTCAGCACTCTTAGCAGATGCCAACCAAGCAAGCAGTATTGCTGAGCCACAGCTTTCTGAGAAGGGCGCAGTGAGTGCATGGGAAGCTGTCACTCAGAGCACATTTAGAAGCTCTCCTACTGGCCTCACTTCTCCCAGGTAACCAAATGTCGTAAATTTGCATAGACAAGGGAGGCAAGTTTTTTCATTGTTATAAGCAATGTAATGCAAGGCCTTTTGTGGAAAAACATACAGTACAAAGTATATATATATATTTTTTTTTTCAAGCTAAAACTTGAAACTGTTTTGCACTTAGGAATACAGGTACAAGTCTGTCTGTTTGTCCACCTTTGAAGGGCTTTCATTGATGAGGGTCAGGAAGCACTAGCCAAGATAAATTTTGGCCTAATTGATTGACTGAGTTTACTCTGCTGTGCTCGTTTGTGACTAGCACCAAAAGGAAAACAAAAATAGTAGTTGCCCCGCCCTTGAGCCAGCCTTCTGAACAAAAGCATTTCTACATGCACCAGACAGCCCACATGCTATTAAATTTTAGAAGGTTCTCTCCTGTTCTCTTTGCCTGGATTTGAGCTCAGACTTAAGAGGCTTCTATTGTGTTTACTAGTTGGATTGGTCTGGCTGTGTCATGCCTTTCAGGTTTAGAGTCGCTTCTCTTAAGGATTCCCACAGGAACATGAGCTATAACCCTGGGGAAGAAGCACAAACCTAGGGCCAAAGAGACTTCTTTAAGGAAGGAGTTGGGGAGGCCCATCTCCTCTCACTACACTAGTTTTTCTACTGGCAATTCAGCAAAAGGCTTATTTTTGACTGTCTTATTTTTTCTTGAAAGCTATAGGCACCTTATTATGCCTTTGCATATGTGCCAGAATTTTTTAAACTTCAAATGAATGTGGCAGATGTTCATAAAAGTTTAGAAAAAGCTACCATAGGAAGACTTTTTAACCATTTTTATGACACTCAAATTTGTTGCACAAAAAATATAAATTATAATCTACTATTCTCATTGGAAAAAAGGTTATTTTGAGAAAAAGACCTACTTCTAGTCTTCAAGCTCAAATGGGATGTCATGGACATGTATTAAATGATAACCTTGTCACTATAGAGAGTCCACTTCCCTTTGCGAGTGGCATGTTTATAGCTGATCGTCATTCTCTCTCCTGCCTTTTGATAATCTTTCTCTCATTTAAGCAATTTGAGGCTAGTGGCAAGTTAGCAGGATAGCCAAGGGTGTTGGCATAGACCTAACTTCTTCTTGGAGAGAATGATCATGTTAGTTGGCAGCTAGGAAATCCCAAAACATGGCCAGATTACACACTGACTATTTCCTTTCATTCAGCTGATCTCAATTTAGTTCAAGAGACATTTGTGCAGTCCCCTTCTGTGCCATATATGGTAGCAGGTGCCAGGTCGTATCTGGTAGATAGTGTTTCTCTTATTTGTAAATGAAGATTTTCCTCTCAGGCTTCACAAACAATGCTTTGTGTGCAGTGTCACTTGTGGTGGTAGAATGATCAGGAAGGAGTAGGGAAAGACAATAGATAATAACAGTGACAGTTTTGAATAGGGGCTCAGGCAAGCTTGTAAATGAAATTCCACTCACACAGAAACAAGGTGGTATGGCTTAGATTGTCCTACTTCTTGCTCAGATGATCTTGGATAAAGTGATTGTCCTGTGAGCCTCTTCTTTTCTCACTTGTAAATTGAGAGTAATGGCTGAGTTTTTGTTATGGGATCACTGGAAGGATCCAGTGAGACAGTGCACATCAAATATCTAGCACAATACCTAGTACACAAAGAGCTTCATCAAGTCAACAGTCACTGCTGTTTCTATTTATTTGCTGGGCTTAAAGTCATTTACATTGTTAAGCTGATGGCTTTGAATTTGTTTTAGAAACTCATAGATTCCAAGAATCATCCTCTTTCCTATAGAAAGATTTTGAGAAACATTGGTTTGTGCCTGCTCCATTTATTCCTGATTTGCAATGCAGCAGGCACTATACCAAAGTTAAGAATGACACTTTTGTAGGATTTGATCGATGCACTTCCAGACCCTTGCCTCACCACTTCCTTTCTTTTGCGTGTCTTGCTTTTTCTTGAAAGCTATAGGTACCTTATGCCTATGCATATGAACCAGAAGTTTTCACCTTCAGGCAAATATGACTGTCATCATACGTTGACTCTAGATCTTCCTGCATCTCTGAGAGCTGTCTCCTGTGGCTATCCAACATACTGCCTATAGTAGGGACAGAGGATGCAGGACTTTGCACAGTATGGATTTGAGAGGCCTGTCTAGGAGTTTTATATTAAATGGTGACCATGACACAGTCTCCACCTTTCTTGAAGTTTTGTGGGGAGCAGATTCAGACAACTAGAAACTTACTGGTGAACTGGAGTTGCTGTAAGCTCTGATTAGAGATACTCATTTTAATCTTGAGGGTTGAGAGCTTTCTTTTTAATGGAAGAGAATGCCTGGACTGATAGCTAGCAGATCAGGCTTAGGAAAGCTAGGGGAGTCAGGGACAGCATCTGTAAAGCCATGAGGTATAAGGCAGAGAGTTCCTCCAGACTTGTGAGGAGTTCTATGCCTTCCAGGACCATAGAGCTGAAGGGAGAGAGTGGAGCTGAAGTAGGCAGGAGGGGCCAGGACATCCAGGGCCTTGTAAGCCGCATTAAAGAGCCTGAACTTTATAGGGCAACAGAGAGCCATTGAAGGGTGTAAATAGAGGTGGGACATGGTCAGGCCTTCTCCTTGTGGGCCATTAGAAACCCAGTCCTTCCATATAAAAGGCTTGGGAACTGCTTAACCATGTTAATAAAGTAAATTGATATTTGTCAAGATCAAGGTAATTCTTAAGGAAATTGCACACCAAAACTGTGTATATAAAATTCAGATGTGTTAGCGTCCCCAGCCTGAGCTTCTAAATGGTTCCTTTGCCATCAAGTTATGGCCAAGGTATTTGTACTGGCAGCTTTCTTTGAGGTTTTAAGTACTGCTTTTACTAGATGTTGTCTTATCCTCTGCTTTTTGGGTGTTTTTATGCACCAGGTATTCTTTTTTTGTACCCAAGGTGAAGGATATATATATATATATATATATATATATATATATATATATGATATACTAAATGGTAGTCCCAGGCAGTGGGAACAGGTTGAGTGAGACCCAGGGACCCAGTTTCAGGCCCCCAGTCAGCTCTCTCTTTCAGTGTAATAGCAAGAGGTAAGTGATGGATATTTGGTGAGACAGGCCAGGCTCCCAGCATTCCTCTCTCTTTCTCATTGCCATTTATCTAGGAAGATTTAACTATAGGCCCCTGGAAGCTTGTTTTTGCAAATAGACCAAGTGCTTGGAACAGTACTGAGCCACCATTCTGCCACAGCATCCAGGTGCCAAATCTAAGCTCATCTTGTTCTCTGGACGCAGAAGTCGCGTGTGTTCATGTCTGCTTCACTATCGGGGTTTAACATAAAATAACAGGATTCACTTATTACAGAAAAAGAAAAACTAATTCTTTTATTTTGTATTTCAAAGAACCTGAATTTTTGACAATTGAATCAGCACTTTTTTTTGCTTTATTTTTATTTATTTTTTTATTGTAAAAATACTGTACAGAGCGGTTACAATTACATGGGCAAGATAATGAGTACATTTCTTATCAAGCATTGTAGCCTCCTCCTTTGTCTCCCCTTTCCATCCCTTCGCATCCTCCCCCCCATCCCCCCCACCAAAGTTGTAAAGTTTGTTTTTCGACATAACAACTTGTACATCTCATTGTTGCAATGGGTCCTCCTGTATCCCTGTTTTTACAATTTGTTTTTTCCCTTCCCCTCCACATATACCAACATCATATACAGTGAAAGCAGGGGTTATACCATGGGGGAGGGACATACAAAGCAACAAAGACATAATCTTATAAATAAGTTAGAAACAATCACATGAAAGATCTCTTTTTTTTTTTTTTTTGGTCAGTCGTGGGCCTTGAGCTCTAGGCCTGGGAGCTGTCCCTGAGCAATTCAGCTCAAGGCTCATGCTCTACCACTTGAGCCATAGCACCACTTCTAGTTTTCTGGTTTTTTGTTTTTTTTTTTAATTGTGAATCAGCACTATCTTAACTGGTTTGTTTCTTTTCATATTTGTCCTAACATTAGGAAGTCTTTAATTGTATATGAGAATGTGCATATGTGTGTGAGTATAATTTATATGTATATAGAGGCATATTATTTACAGTTAGTGAAGAATAGTGTTCCTTGTTTTCACTGTATCATCTTTCTGCTTCATGAAACTCCACAAGTAGGCAGAAGTAAGGTGTTGTTAGCATTTGTTAATGTTCAGCTAATTCAAATCTCTGAGCTATATAGCCATATTTGTATATAAATGGTGGTTGGCATGTGTCCTCACAAGAAGAGAAATTCCATGTGACATTTATTGTTGGTCGCTAAATAATTCCTGTTCCTGCTTGATAAGGAAGCAATGTACATGTGCAAAGTCCTACCTGGTGGTTACAGTATAGGCATGGGGAGAACCTGGGTGAGAGAGGGGGAGGAGGAGAGAAGGTTGACCTTTTTGGACTTTTGCTTAGTGTGCCACACATGATGCTGCGGACTTGGCTTTCACTTGAGCATTGTTGAAACACTAAGAAATGGAAGATACATTTGCCTATGGGAGAGCCAAGCCACTGTGAGGGGAAATTGTTTGCACTGAGTTCCTTTGTTAAGGTGTTTCTACTCCTTGCACTGTCCCTCAGGCTACGTGATTATGCCTGGCTCTCTAGAATTGAGCAGAATCTGCACTCTGTGTTGGTGTTTGGAGTAAAGAAGGGCTCAGGACCCGCAGTTTGATTCCTGCAAAGCCAGTATTAAAATACACTAGCGGTAGGGCACACTTCCTTAGATGCTACACTGCTCCGTTCTCTCATCTGTAAAATGTTAGTCATCTCAAGGAGTTGTGAAGATTAACTGGAACATTGGATGTGGAGAGCTTGTTTCAAGTATGTGAAACATTCATAGAATTGATAAAAATTAGAGGCAAACATTGTCATTGAGGGATGGGAAGGTAGATCAGTGGTAAAGTGCTTACCTTGCATCCATGAGGCCCTGGGTTTGATTCCTCGGTGCCACATAAGCAGAAAAAGCTGGAAGTGGCTTTGTGGCTCAAGTGGTAGAGCACTAGCCTTGAGCTGAAGAGCTCAGGGACAGCTCCCAGAATTCCAGCCCCATAACCAAAAAAAAAAAAATTGTCATTGAAACCCTGAAATCCTGGATATAACTTTGTTTGGACAGTGGCCTGTTTTCCTACGTTTCCCTGGGATGAGGTGGTGCAGTCAGCAGAGTCGCTCCCACAACCAGGGAATTCAGAGCTCAAACACAACTCACTACTCACCTTGCATCTCTTCAGGCCCTGGGTTCAGTTGGTAGATTTCCCCATGGACACTCTCTCTTCATGGTGACATCTACTTTCAAACTGAATATCACTCATCTGAGCACTAGTGGCTCACTCCTGTAATCTGCATTACTCTGCCCGGGTAGAAAAGTCCATTAGACTCTTATCTCCAATTAATCAGCAAAAAAAGCCAAACTGGAACTGGTTCTCAAGAGGTAGAACATCAACCTTGAATGAAAAGGACAAATGAGAACATGAGGCCCTAAGTTGAGACCATAGTACACACACATACACACACACACACACACACACACAAGTGTGTATCACTCTAAAATGCCACTTGTCTTAATGCTGAGATTAGTTAATATTGAAACAACTTAAAGCCCCAGTAGTATGTAATCAGGGAACAATTACCCCAGGCTGAGTCAAGTGTCTCCTGCAGTCATTCATTTCTAGTCTAATTTGTCATGACAGAGACTTCTCTTGCAAGACATGCTAGACCCTAGTCCACTGTGGAAAAAGATGAATGAAATGAGTGATTATTAGGGGAATCCAATGAAACACGTGATCCTTGTTATTCGATTTTCCTTTCATCTCGTAGCAGGTCATTATTACTAAAACCTATTTAGCAAAGTTAAACTGACTTTAGAGAAAATTCAGAGTTTATATATTGTTACCAAGAGATGCCTAAATGAATCAAATCCCTGTCCGATGAAGGAACAGTCATCTGCAGGAGACCTGTAGCAGAATAGAATGGCTCCCTCCAGCCTTGGGTTCAGCTTCTAGCTGCCTCATGCCTAATCTGCTTAGACCAGAGGAATCAGGTTAGCCAGGGACAGGGACAGGTGACTTCCTCATGTGCCTGTCTACTTGTACAAAGCTGCTCTTGGGACCTGCTTGCTAGAAACAACTACAAATATTACAGATATTAACCCCAGCCCTGAGTAAGGGTCTATCAATGTGTGTAGTACTTCAGCCTAAATGGTGAGAGGGAGGGGGCCTGTTTTACAAGGATGTATTACTTCCTTTGAGTCTTCCTCTTCTCTTTTGTGGACTAGATTCCTCATTTCATAGAAGGTTTTAATGAAGGACAATGGAGGAAATAATATTGGTACATACCCACATTGGTTCCCCTCATGGGTAGTAAGTGTTACATGAGTGTGGAATTGGAATCTATTTCTTCAGAAGAGCTAACTGACTCCTCTACCTAACTCTGCACTTCTTGTCAGTCTTTATTTTACAATGGTTGACTTTTTCTAAATTATCTTTTTCTTCAAGGAACCCATGTGAGTCTCTGTGGCTTCTTTTCATAAACTCCTTAGGAGTGACCGAGGCCGTGTGGGAGCTTAGACATGGCAGCAATGATTGAAGAGCGGTACCCTTGGCCTAGGCAAATCCCATTTGGGATCTGGGCACATGTGGTTCTGTTTAACACCATGCTCAAGGACTCATGGTATGAGTTTGTGACCATCAGGCATTTACTGTTGATATGCTAGGTCACCACAGTAGGGGTGTTTGTCAACCAAATTAAACTTCCTCTTAATGACCTAAAATAATTGATTCGGAAGGTCTTTAAATGGACCAGGGCAATGTGTAAGCAAGCTGAAATCTGGCATTTTCTACACAAATTACTACATGTTATTTTGTGTTTTGCTTTTGATGAAAAAATGTGAGTAGACCCTGGGCATGGGAACAGGCAGAATCCCAGCTCTATCATTTGTCTCTGTAACTTGGGCAAATGACTGACTTTCTGTGGGCTTGTGCCTTTCCATCCCCATCAGCAAAATGGAGTCCCCTCTCCCCCGAGGGGTGATGGCTAAGTGCTATGCATATTAGCAGGCTATTATTCAATGGTGGATATTATTATTAATAATATTTCCAATAGGCACTTCAAGAAGATAGCCTATTAAGAGTTTGTGGTCAGTCTGTGATATAGTAATTATATCTCTTCCTCTCCACCAACCAGCTTTCTCTATAAACTGATCTCTATACTAAAGTTAAACATGCACAGAGGAAAATGTAATTAAAACTGGAATCCATAGACCTCCTGTTTACATATCACTTGATTCTCCACTGAGTTCAAAATGAATTTAAAGTTGCATAGTAGGATTTTTGCTATGTAGGCTATAAAAGGAGGAATTTTTTTTTCTTGCCTGCTTATCTGGGCATGCATGATCTAAGCCTAGGTCTTTGTAGAAGCAGCTTGGGGCTACCATCCTGTTTACTCAGAAACATAGGTATGGGCTCAAGGCAGTTCTGAAGTATGATCAACAGTCACTAAAGTTTTATTTGTGATTGGAAATTACCTATATCTCATGGAGTGCTTTGTGTGTCCTACCTAAAATGCTTCCCTCCATAAGCCAAAAGGTACAAAAAAATCTGACAAAAACCGAAGGTACAGACTGGGGCTGCCTAGACTACTGGATGCTTCCTGAGAATATGTTAAATGTGGGGGCCTGACAGCCAATAGTTTTGGAAAATCCAGTGACAATCAATCTAGTTCTTTTCTCTTCAACATTTGACTGCAAATATTTCATGTTGACCGAATGGGTTAAATTATGAAGCATGATAAGTACATATGCACATTACCAATCTCTAGCTTTAGAAGGGGGGGGAGAAAGAAAAAGATAGCTATGATTTTTGGAAGTCATCCCAATTTTTAAAAATAAGAGAATTTGGACATTTTGGCATATGGGGTTTTTTAAATGAAATTTCATGGAACTGAAAACAGTCAATTTTAGGTTTCCAAAAATTGTTTTGATTTTCATTGGTATAAATTTGTTGCACATGGTTTTGGGGAAGTTCTGAGAGATACATTTAAGACTTGGAGGTTGATTTTTTTTAATTATTTTTTTAGATTTGTGATTTTTAAAAGGTGATTTTTTTTAAACCTTAAAGTATAAATTGGAGGACAACATAATTCTACTTCTGGCCAGGTTTGGTAACATCATGCTTTCCTAGACAACTGAACTTGGGGCCAAATCAGTGAGCTTTGTTTCAGTGCTCCCTGCACTGAAGTATACCCACTTCTCTTCCCCACCTCAAAGTTACAATCTCCAGGCAGAGCTAGTTGGGTATCCCATTAGCAGCAGCTGCTGGTGATCAGCTCTGTGAGAGTCACCTGTGTAAGGTCATGCTTATTGCACATCAAGGTTTGGGCAGTGTCGGAAGAGAGGGAAGATGCCCAGGAGGGGGCTCCAGGCCACCTGCCGTGTGAGGATCAAAGGGTTGAAAGGTCAGAGGGCACAGCTCCCTTAACCATATCTGTCTGTGCAATAGCTGTTTCAGGTTGTAAATCTTGGCAATTTCATTAAGTCCCTCTGGCTGCTACTGGGGCATTGAAATAATAAAATTTTATATCTGCTCCCTTTCCTGCCTCTGGCAGCCAGGCTGATACATTTTCTTCAGAATGGGGTGTCCCATGAAAACCTTTCCTGCAATGATCGGAGCAGCCCTAATGAAGCCTCAGATTGGGAAGCTGGGGTTCACAGGACCTCATCCTCCGGAAGTAATTTTTTGTAAAAAGAAAAAAAAAAGTCCCCACAAGAACCACTTAGGAGCCTTTTGGATTTATGGAGTACCTCTCTTCCAAAAAGCAGATCACCAAAATCTTTCTCTTGGCAAATGGTTCTTGGTACACCCAGGAGATGAGGCTAGGCAAGGTGAGGTGAGTTTGTTTGGTATTGCCATTGGTAAACAACCCTGTTCTAGTGACTCCAGTCCTTTATCATGGGCGGCCTCCAGCGTCTAGACAGGTCTTACATCCCACTGCAGACCTTTGGAGTGTTTTAGGCATGTGTTTGGAATATGATTTTCTAGATATTTTTCCTAGAATGTAAAGGTGACGTGGACCCTAAGGGCTCAGAGGCTCCTGGGCAGGACAAATCACAGTAATGGCTGTCCCTTTACTGCTGTATGTTTAAGACCCCCTGTAGTTTGTTTGAAAAGTTAAGAGATTTTCACAGTGAAGGTGCCATTTCTGAAATTTAAAGTGTTCCTTTTCACCGGGAGATAAGTTTGCTCTGATTAAGTCCGTAATTCTCACTAAGCCATGTTTATGGGGGCAATAAACAATGTTTCAGTGTGCTTGTTAAATTGGGTCTCCAACCTCTCCACTCTTTAAAAATTGACATTTCAAATAAAAGGCAGGTGGAGATGGGAGTGGGATTTGTTGTACTTTGTGATGAATGAATGATTGCAAGTGGCAGTTATGTGGGAGGAGTAAGGCCCTACTTTTATGACATGGTGACCCCTACTCATTTTGAGACTAGAGAATCCACATCCCCTTACAGTCCCAGGAAGTTCTTAAATTCAAGTCTCATTGTTTCAAACTGGATGGATTCAGTTTAGAACTACCAGTTACATTACACCCATGGAAACATGTCTATGCCTTGGTAGTAGCAACCTTTTTACTAGATGATAAAGTCATACAGCTAATAATGAGCAGGACTAGGATTCAAGCCTAGTCATTCCATTGTGTAAAAGTTTAGCATGCACAGATGAAAAGTATTATACTGGCCTTACCTCCATCTCCCCCTCCCCTAGTACTGTAGTTTGAAATCAGGTGCTCTGTCACTTAAACCATGCCCAGCTCTGTTTTGCTGGGGGGGGGGGGGGGGCGGGGGAGATGAGCCTAGCCTTATTTTTCTACATGGGCCAGCTGTAGACCATGATTTTCCTACCTCTGCCTCACACATAGCTGAGAGTACAAACATATGCCATCACACTTGGCTTGCTTGTTGAGATGATAGGGTTTTACTAGACTTTCAGACCTGGCCCTGAACTGCAATCTTCCACCTCTTGAGTAGCTGGGATTATAGCTATCAGCTACTGTGTCCAGCTCTCAGCCCTACTTGGGGGTTCTGCTTGCCATTATAATCTAACCCTCTAAGTCTATATCAATCACAAAAGAAATAATTGACATAGCCACTGTCCTCAGTATGTACTCAGTACCAGCTCCTTGTTATTCTACAGAGAAGGGCCCCTGGGCCTTGGGCAGGACAGTCCCAAGCTCAAATCATAGCTGTCTTATCACTATGGGACCTGGGGACCTGGAGAAAATTATTTCACCTTAGGAGCATCAGTTCGTTGTCCTATACAATGTGAATAATGATGCCTATTCTGTGAGTTGGCTTTGAGGAGAGAGAGAAGGGAGGGAGGCAAAGAGGGAGAGAGGAAGGGAGGAAAGGAAAAAGAAAGAGAAAGAAAAGAAAAAGAAAGAAAGGAAGGAAGGAAGAACGGAAGGAAGGAAAGGAAAGAAAGAGAGAAAGGAATATGGAGCCACAGGAGAAAAGGCTCGCTATTGACCTGGCTTGAGGACCTTTAGACGTGTTAATGAGTGTCAATGCTTATTACTTGGAGGATTGGATTTGGACTGACCTGGAGTGCCTGGCCCACTTCCCTCCCCTGCCAAGCTTCTGTTTCTGTTTAAAGCATGCTGGGAAATTCCAGTGCTCTTCTCAGGGCTCCTCTAAACTGTGGGCTTAGATTTTAATTTTGCTGAGCAGGAAGGAGCAAATCAGCAACCCCTGACTCCAAGGCAAAGCCACTGCGTTTATCAACTGCTTGGCAGCTCAGTGACCTTTGGGGCCCGAGGAAGGGAAGGAAAGTGTCACTTTTCATGTGTATGTACTCAGAATTTCAGGAGGGAATAACGAGTTTAGAATCTCTGCCTTTCCTCTTCTCATCCTTTCCTCCCAGGAGATCCCAACACCCCCAAGCTGTTCTCTATTATGTACTCAGTGTATGTATATGAAACGGGCTTATGGAACCTAGATTCAAATCCTTTTGACACATCCCACTTGCAACATCGTGGGCCAGTTATTTAGTCCCTAGCCTCAGTTTTTTCAGTCAAATGGGTATGATATTCTTAAGGAAACTCATCAGAATACTATATATGTGGGTAGAAACAATGGATCAAGTAAGTAATTCAATGTAGGACTGCCCCAGTAGCCTTGGCTAGAAGAAAGCAGGTTGCACTTACTGGCTTCTGGTTACCATTCTCTCAGAAAGAAGCCCCACCTGTGATCCAGGCCAGCACAAAGCCATTGGGCCTATGGCCTGTTTATAGTAAGTTGTACCTATTTTATAAATGAACTTGAAGTTCACCTGGGTTTAAATAGCCTGCCCTGGGTCCTGCAACTCAGGTTGAAGATCAGTCCCCTTTTCTGACTTCCTGCTCCTCAGTCCTGCTGCTGCTCCAGACCAAGCTGGATCAGGACCAGCAAAAGTCTCTGCTGGCCCCAATCACACTCTTATTTTTGTGCTTTCTTTCAGAGACTGAAGAAGCAGATATGTCCTACATGTTTTCTGACATTAATATATATTCTACATTAAATCATCTATTTTAATGATTTCTATATCCCCTTTTCTTAATAGTTTGAATGGTTACATACTAGACACTATCTAAGTATAAACATGTATTTTAACTCAGTGACTTGCCAAAACAATCTGATAAGGACTATATTATTTATTTTTGTGTTTTGTTGATATAAGACATTTAGAGGGAGAAGTGCACCCATCCTAGTCATAGAGTGCCCTGAGTTTTGACAATAGGGCATACTCATGTAACTCTGCCAGAATAGAAAACAGTATCACCACCCCAGATTCCCTTCCAGGGCTGTTCCAGTCAGCCTCTTTCCACCCAAAGGTAACCTCATCCTAACTGTCTTCTTGCTTTCATCTCCTCATAGAAGCAGAGGAGGATGTAAAGGAACGCTGAATCCAGAAGCAGAGGTGGGATTCAGACTCAGGCAACACAGCTACAGAAACTTAAGCCATATCCAGGTGGAGAAAATAGCTTGATAGCAGTAGAGTCTTGTTAGGTACTACTTTTGCTGAGAATAGGTGTTGGAAGCCTTTGTCTTAGAGCTCTACCCCGTGTTATTGACATAGTTCTCAAATTGTAAGGGTAGAAACTTGATTTTAATAAGCCTATATTTATTGAGCCTCAGTGCAATCAGGAATTGCACTAAATTCTCTGTACATTTACCTCACTACACCCTTAGAACACAGTCTGCATTTTGTAGATAAGAAAGCCCAGACTCAGAAGGCAAGAATGTTCTCCTGGTTACCCCGTGTGGAGAGGCCAAGCTTGAATCTGATGGTCTTGTTCTAGAACCCATAGTCTTAATTGTCATGTTAACGCCTATCGTAATCCCCATGTCCATTGTGAATTAATTCTACACTAATGAATGATGATAACCTACATGATTGTTATCATTGCCATCATTATTGTTATTCCCATTGCACTTCCTTGAGCAGACTCCAATTTGCGTACTTTGGGCTGACGTTGCCCATGTGGCTCACATTGACATCTGCTGCAAGACCGGCCTCCCAGTAGAGTGGATGCGCCACAGCCGTTTCTCTCATTCTCCAGTTAATGAGCATGTACCTCATGTCAGGCTCTGTACTGGGCACTGGAGATGGGTAGAACACAGCTCTGCCCTGGAGCGGCCCCTGGTGTAAGGAGGAATCATTAATGCCAGCTCTTGTATCCACTGCGTGTCATCCTTGCTAAGCAACCCTACCCTCAGTTGTACTGTGTGTCAAAGGTTGAGCCAGGCCCTAGCTCCTTAATATCCAGCCTGGCTTTCCAGCTTTGCAGCACCACACACCTCTGAGTGTTTTTAGATCCCCTGAAAAAGGCCAGCCTTGCCTTTTGTGTTATGGCATGGCTCTGAATCCTGTCTTCAGTCAGTAGCTGCCCAGTTCTCTCGCTGGACAGGCAGGATCACTCCCATTTGTGCAAGAGACTGATGTCATTTGATATTGATATAGTTTAGGGAGGAAAAACCATTGTTTTCAACAGTCAACTTTAGGGAGTAAAACTTCATAAAATCTTGGCTATAAGGGACACTAGCAGTAGAGTTATTGTTACACAGATCCCACATTGTATCAGAAACTCCGGAAGCATTGACTATTGATGTTTATCTTAAGAAGCCATAGTTTGGAAAAAAAAAACAAAGTTTAAAAAAGAAAAGTCCTAGGGGCTGGGAAGGTGGCTCAGTGGTAGAGCGCTTGCCTTGCATGCATGAGGCCCTGGGTTCGATTCCTCAGCACCACATAGGCAAAAAGAAAAAAGCCAGAAGTGGCGCTGTGGCTCAAGTGGTAGAGTGCTAGCCTTGATCTGAAGAGCTAAGGAACAGTGCCCAGGCCCAGAGTTCAGGCCCCATGACCAGACCCCCCAAAAAAAGTCCTAGGCAAGGAATATGGCTTAGCGGTACAGTGCTTGCCTAGCATGCATAAAGCCCTGAGTTTGATTCCTTAGTACCACATAAATACAATAAATAAATAAAATTTCTTTAAAAAGTCCTGGTCCAAGCACAGAGAGCCAAAGGTATCTGTGTGAAATCACAATGTACTATGGAGTGTGGGAAAAGCTGCTTGTCCTGTGGTATCATTCACTTTCGAGCATGCACTGTCATCTCTGCTCTATTTGTTCTATGTTAAGGACATGGTACTAATGTGCTTAATAGCTTCATCAAGGTGTAATTTGTGTACAGCAAATTGTCCACTTAAAGCATATGGTTCAATGAATTTTGACAGTTTTAATTACTCATGAAACTACCACAGCCACAATAAAAACAGAACATTTTCTCTATTACACTAAAAGATTTTTGTTTTTACTTAACACACACTAACTTCAGAACTCTTAAGTACTGTAAAAATACTAGCCCATTCACTGTTCATAACATACCTGAGAGATATGTTCTCTTATCACCCCCAGTTATGGAGAAAGAAACTGAGGCCCCAAAAGGTTAAGTGGCTTTAAGCTTGTATATCTGGTGAGTTGGGTAAATTAGGATTCAAGATAGACATAGTTGGGTATCTGCACTTTGCCTCCGGGTTCGGCTGCCCCTCATTCATTTATGCATGTTGTCTGTTTTTGGTCTAGTTTTGTGAGGATGAACTAAAGACACAGAGATCTAGCTTCTGGAACCTAAGAAACTCAAACAAATACATATGTAGCTCTGCATATTTTTCTTATTATATAAATGAACCATCGGGGAACAAGATCATGGAAAGCCCAGTGCCACTGAGTTCTGTTGAGTGCCAATAATGGGATTTTAAAATCTTTTTACGTATTTTAGTGTGTCATAACTCTACAACAGCTATGAGGTAGGTAGGTACTATCCTGATTCCTATTTTATAGATGAAGATCTGGACAATTTGTGAGGTCAAGCATATCACCCAAGGCTACCTAGCTGGTAAGGGTGTCCTACAGGCAGGGGTGAAGCTAACATGGTGACAAAGTACACAGGGAAAGATGTTTTTGATGAGCAGTATTGATGGGAAGATGCCACTTTTGTGTGTTTCTCTGTATGAGAAATGCCATTTGGAAAGCCGGTGTGTATGTCAGTATTTTTTTTTTTTTCATTCTGAGAAAAAGCCTATAGAGTCTGGTGGGGGAAGGGTTTGCAGCTGGCAGGAGCCTTGGCATATGTTGTAACTAAAAAGAGAGGGAATGTGTTGGTGGGACAAGCTACCGGAGAGCTGTCTCGGTGTGCCGCGGTACTAGTAAGTGTTTTAATTGGGTAGGATTTTTGGAGGACTATTTTGACATCTGCTCGTGTCTTTGCTGATTTTTCTTCACTTAGAGTAGGAAACACAAGCTGTGGATAAAATGGCTTTAAAATAATTGGAAGTAAAGATATCTCTCAAAGTAGAATTTGAGAAGGATACTTTTTAAGAAGTGAAAACTAAATTCCACTTCTAGGAATCCATCCTAAAGCACAATGCTCTATGCCTACAGATTTCATGACAATATTGTATGTATTATATGTAATAATTACCTTTTTTTTTGAGTATCTGTCATGGGGCTTGAAGTCAGGGCCTGTTTGATGCTCCTGAGGTTTTTTTATTTTTTTATTTTTTATTTTACACAAGACTAGCACCCAACCACTTGAATCATAGCTCCACTTTTGGATTTTTTGGTCATTAATTAAAGATAAGAATATCATGAACTTTACTACCTGGGTTAGCTTCAAACCATGATCCTCAGATGTCAGCCTCCTGAGTAGTTAAGATTACAAGCAGGAGCCACTAATGCTTAATTTCTTAAAAACTGAAGTCTGTGAGACTCTTATCTCCAATTAACCACAAAGTACTGGAAGTGGAGCTGTGGCTCAAGTGGTAGAACACTATGCTTGAGCAAAAAACAAACAAACAAACAAAAACCCTTAGCTCTCAGACCCCAAAGTCAAGCCTCATGGTAAGGGGAAACAAAGGAGGAGGTGGAGGCAACAGTGTTTGATAAGAAATGTACTCATTACCTTGCCCATGTAATTGTAACCCCTCTGTATGGTATTTTCACAATAAAATAAAACCAAAATGTCTTCAGAAGTAGACCTAGGATAACAGTAATTTTCTTTTTTGAAATTTTCTCTCTTTCCATAGTAGGCAGATGTAATTTTTGTGATCCAGGTAGTAAGTGTGGCTTTAACAAAAGAAAACAGACCCAGAGAGCATTGGTGTAACTGCCTGCCATGCACAGGTACTCATTCGGAAGTCTGAATAATGGATCTCTTCAGAGGGGTAAACTTTGGAATCACATTCTCCCAAAGCCAGCTCTGCTGCCATCATTAGCTCTATGGCCTTGGACAATTTAGCCTCTCTGAGCTTCTGTTTCTACATCTTTCCCATGGAGATGGCAATGTTTCCCTCATGGCATGGTTAAGATGAAATGAGCTGCCTCCTAGTAACGGGCAGCTTCCTTCCCCACCAACACTTCCAACCCCACA
The DNA here is from genome assembly GCF_000151885.1 of Dipodomys ordii. Classification (NCBI taxonomy): domain Eukaryota; kingdom Metazoa; phylum Chordata; class Mammalia; order Rodentia; family Heteromyidae; genus Dipodomys; species Dipodomys ordii. The sequence continues at coordinate 895,216 of NW_012267271.1, read as the reverse complement.
GCTTCAGTTGAGTGTCTCTTGCCTTTCTTCATTTTCCTTGTTTTCCTGGAGCCTTTCAGGGATAGGGCAGCGTAGGGCCAGGCCAGCCTGTGATTTTCTTGGGAACACTGTGCTTCAAGAAGGCCCTTGAGCCCATGCCAGCGCCTTTGGAAGAGGCCTTGCCACCACGAGGGCAGCATTGTCCTACCAGAGGAAACTGTGCCGACCTAGGTCCTGCTTGGAACCTGGTGCTAGGGGCATTTTGGTTACTAAGGGGACCCTGGCCTGCTAAATCAGGAAAAGGGGCCAGGATTTTTCCTTTGTTCAGCCTGCTGCCATTGTTGAAAAAGTAAACACTCCACACGGTTTAGCCGGCAAGTCCTCCAGTCAGGAGTGGGGAGAAATCAAAAGCCTGTTCAACCCAGCCGTGGAGAGCCCACAAGGGCTGGTCTGTGCTCCTGGACTTCTCTAGGGACACAGAAACAAGGCCTGATTCTGGTCAGGAATTGACACCCACTCCTGGGGCCTTTTAGCCCTGAGACTTTTCTAATGCCTGCCAATTCTTACCCCTTCTGTTTAAGACTATTTGGAAGGCCAGGTGAGGCCAGGTGGATGATGCTGGAGTGGGGGAGCCCTTAGCTTACTCTCCTCACTGCAGCTCTGGTTCTACATCTCATGATCTCCCTCAGCCTTTGCAATGAGAGCCAAGCCATCACTACCACGTGGCACTGCCACTGCAGCTCTTCAGACTGGCTGTTACTTTTGTATATGTTTGAAATAATTACCTATTAAGGCCTACTATGTGCCCAGCACTGTGCCTCTAAGATCTCTGATCCTCAGAGCAGTCTGGAGGATGTGAGGGAATGAGGGTGAGGTTTACAACCTCACAGCCGAAGAAGCCAGTCAGCAGACATAAAAGTCAGGCAAGATATCGTATTTCTGGAAGCCTCAGGTCCTTGTCTCTGAATTGGAGTGGTGTTATATCACCTGGCTCACTGGAAAGGAAAGCATCCCTGTGGTAGTCTTTGGGTTGGGTAGAGTATCATAAGTAGAGGAGGTGGTGGTCACTGATGCATTTTGTGCAACTTCCTGCTGACATGTTGAAAAGCATTTAACTTGCTAGGTTGCAGAGAGGCAGCAGAGGAGTCCTGACAATTCACTGTGAGTCTTAATGTTTTCCCCTGTGAAATAATAATTGTGCTTTGTAAAACACAAGTACAGTATAATGCTCAGTATTTTGTATTACTTTCAACTCATCCCATTTGCTTGATACTCATTTACCTCTAAATTAGGCTGAGAGGGGAGAATAAACTCGTATGTTGGGACTTTGTCTTCCTCTGTTGTCCTTTCTCCATGGTAAGCACATGGTAGATGTCTACTAGTCGATTCATAGGTTTGTAGTCTGGAGAAATCAGTCAGAAGTAGAAAGATGAGAGGAAGCGGAAGGGTTCCTGGGACTGTTTTTTCAGCTCAAGGAGGATTTAAGATGGTTCCACTCTCTATCTGGGAAAGACCTCAAAATGTTTATTGAGGTATCACATTCTGTTTTAGAGACTAGAGTTAGAACATCAGCCAATACTAGTGATATGTATGTAGAAAGAAAACATTGATAAGTATAAGATGGCTTTTCTTTTTCTGGTAGTGAGGCTTGATCTCAGTGTGTCACACAGGACTAGCTTGCTTACAGCTGGTGGACTACTTAAGCCGTGCTTCCAACCCAGAGCTTTTGGCTGGTTAATAGGAAAGGATGTCTTGCAGACTTTTCCTGCCTGAGCTAGCTTACAACTGCAGTTCTCCAGATCTCAGCCTCCTGAGTAGTTAGGATTGCAGGTGTGAGCCACTGGCACCTGGCTTACACTGGTTCTTAACTTGTAGCAGTGTGATATGGGGTATGTTATTTAGCCTTTGTTCATCTGTCCCAGGACTTGGGGTGACCATAGAAGCTCATGAGTTTTTTGTGAGAGTTACGTGAGCAACAAATGTGACTCATCTAGTACTGGGGCTGCTGCAGTTAGCCTTTCTCCAGTGTCACTTGCTTCCCTATTCTCCCTATACCCTCCAGAAGCCACGGGGAAGTCTTCTGATGGCATTTCTACAACTTTCTTCTCTGGATTTTGTTTGCTTGCAGAAAGTCAGAAATATGGCACTGGATGATGTTGTAATCCTGAACGTGGACACCAACACCCTGGAGACGCCCTTTGATGACCTCCAGAGCCTCCCAAATGATGTGGTGGGTAAATGAGCTCTTGGTTCTGACTCATGTGTGCTCATGCCATGGAAATGAACCTGACTTTGGAACTGGGGGAGGAGGAGAGACAGCTGTTGGCACAGCCCTAGTGCATGTGGGCCATTATTTCGTGATGTTAACAAAAGGAATATCTTTATAGTAGAGGTTTCCTGAACATGGCAGATTCCAAAATGCCTTTTAAGTGACAAATGAGGTGGCCTCAGAGAAGCAGAGTAGTTTGGGCAAGTTTTTTTTTTTTTTAACCCCCTCTGGGCTTCACTTCTCCACTTTAAAGAGTTATGCAAAGAGTTTTCTTAGGGTTGTTATGATGGGGAATAGTTTGGTGATGGTCAGCAATGCTGGCATAGTGCAGTGTCTGACAAATGGCACCTACATCTTTTTCTGATTTTGTTCTTGTTTTTGTGCCAGTACTGGGGCTTGACGTCAGGCCTTTAGCTTTTTCCTCCTAAGGCTGGCTTTCTACCATTTTTGCCATGCCTCCACTTTCAGCTTTTTACTGGTTACTTGGAGAAAAGTCTCAGAGACTTTTCTACCTGGGCTGATTTTGATCTATGATTCTCAGATCTCAGCCTCCTGAATAGTTAGAATTACAGGCATGAGCCACTGGTGCTAGCCACTTGTTCATTTTAAAAATAAAATTGTTATTCGTGGACTAGGAAGGTGGCTCAGTGGTAAAGTGCTTGCCTTGCATGCATGAGGCCCTAGGTTCGATTTCTCAGCACCACATAAGCAGAAAAAGCCAGAAGTGGTGCTGTGGCTCAAGTGGTAGAGTTCTAGTCTTGAGCTGAAGAGCTGAGGGACAGTGTCCAGGCCCAGAGTTCAGGCCCTCCGATTGACCAATAAATAAATAGGTGTTGGTATTGGTAATTACAGACAAGCTGAAGGGACCGTTGATGCCTTCCAGGTCCTGATAGTCCCCACTTAAGCAAGTGGACTTCGTTCTGCACTGACTATAGCAGGAATTTCCAGCATGGGACATGAGGATCTTACCATGTTTCAGTGGAAATCAGATTTGATTGTAATGCTATATGAGTTGCAAGTATTCAGAAGGAGAATCCTACCCTACACACATTTGTGTCCATGCATTTGGCTCAGGATTTGGTACTTTCAGTGTTTAGAAGTTGACCTTAGTCTCTCCTTTGGCTAGACTTCTGAAAGATTATTCTTCTTAACTGGTCAGGTCACAAACTCTCATCTCTCTTCCTAAGCACCACTTATTTCAGACTCTTTTTTTCTCTCTTGTATTGTTACCCACAGCCATCAAATGGTTAATCTGAGCATCCTTCCAATGACCTTTCTAGGAACATAAATTACATTCTCCTCCTACTTGAGGCTGCTCCTTTTATGCTGGCAATAGTGTTGCACACCTGTAAGCCAGTGCTTGGGACACTGAGGCCAGAGGACCATAAATTTAAGGTCAATCTAGCCTACATAGTGAATTTTAGGCCATCCAAGGGTAAATAGTAAGACCTTGTCTCAAAAGAAAATCTTTCTAATCAATGAACTTAATCTAAAAGAATTTAAAGACAAGAAATCCTTCTGTGACTAATCATTGCCTATAAATTCAAGGCCAGTTAGCTTTAGAATCAGTCTGACTTCCTTACTAGCCATGTGGTTTACAGCAAAATTACTTAAGCTCCTGAGTGAGGTGAGTAAGTGAAATAAGGCTTACCATCCTCCTGGCTTTCTGCCTTGTAGATTTTTCCAGATGCTGATGCCAGGAGAAAGAACCCCAGCAAAGTAAAGCAGTCTTGCTGAGTTGAAAGTTAAAAGATCTGAGTTTGAGGGAGAAATGGTTTTGAGTCTATGAGTAAGAGTACTGGACAGGAGGCTGCTGCTCAGCAAAAGGAATCTCTGTTGACTGACCTGCTGAAAACCGATCTGTCTGAACCTGTGAAGGGTGAAACCCCTGACAGGGATCTATGAGATGAATGGCTTCCAGAGCTCACAGGCTTAGTAACCTTCCACTTCTGACCTATAGAGTAAAGAGACAGGGATGATCACTGAGGACCAACACCAGAGACCTCAGGAAACTATGACTTGGTCTAAATTAGCTCTCAAGTAAACATTATCTATACTCAACAAAGTATAAAAATGAAGCTTTGAGAAACATGAGAGAAGGCTTTAGGGTACAAAAAGACAACAAAACCTAGCATGTATCAAACCAACATTATCAGAATCACTAGTATCCTATTTATGTTATTTTACTTATTTAGTTTTTTGAGGCAGGGTCTTGCTATAAGCTCAGGCTGACCTCAACCTCACAATCCATCTGCCTCAGCTTCTTGAGTGTTTGAATTACAAGTATATCCCATCATAGCCCAAAAACATCCTACTTAAGAAATACAAGAGAGCCGCTGGTGACTCACACCTATAATCCTAGCTATTCAGGAGGCTGAGGTCTAAGGATAGGAATTCAGAGCCAGTCTGAGCAGTCAAAGCCCATGAGACTCTTACCTTCCCTTAACAACTTAAAAACTGGAAGTGGATCTATGGATCAAAGTGGTAAAGTGCTAGCTTTGAGCAAAAAAGTTCAGGGATAGTGTCCAGGCCCTGAGTTCAAGGCCCATGACTAACAAAAAAAAAGAAAAGAGAAAGAAATAGACAAATCAGGTGTTTGTGGATCATGGAGCCTAAGATTTAAAGGATCAGTTTAAAGCCAGCCTGGGCAAAAAAGTCCGTTACAGTCTACGTTCAATTAACTAGAAAGAGCTGGACTAGAGATGTGGCTCAAGTGGTAGAGTACCAACCGTGAGCAAGCAGCTAAGCCAATGCCAGGCCTCTTAAGTTCAGAAGTCCAAGACATGTTGAGAGTCAAAAGTGTAACATAAAACAAGAAGAAAATCAGTCAAAGCATAATACCAGGATTAAAGAAAATCAGTCTGGAGTTAAGAGAAAGGAGACACTACAGAATAAAAGCTAAATGAACTTGAAGACATGATAGTAAAGGCTAACATGAAAAGCCTGGTTAAAGTTAATAGAACCTTAGTGGCTGGTATTGCAACATTCAGAAGACCGACATGCCTGCCGTTGGAGTTTGAGAAGTCATGGACGTGGAAAAATACAAAAATAAAGTTAAAAAGTTTATAGCTAAATTAGAACCATGATCCTCATATCTCAGCCTCCTGACTAACTGTGATTATAGGTATGAGCCACTGGGCTTGCACTAGTTGTTTTAGATAGGGTCTCACTTCCTGCCCAGACAGATATAATCCACCTATCTTAGGTTTTCTGTCATAGCTAGAATGATAAGTGCATACTGCCATGCCAAGCTACTTCTGTTGAGATGAAGTCTCACAGACTTTTCTACCAAGTTGACCTGGAACTGTCAATCTCCAAATTATAGCCAATTTTTTAATTTTTTGCTAAAAATGATCAATTCTAGCCAGGCGCCAGTGGCTCACACTACTCAGGAGGCTAAGAGCTAAGGATCGTGGTTCAAAGCCAGCCTGGGCAGGAAAGTCCATAACTCTTATCTCCAATAAATCAATAGAAAACTGGAAGTGGCGCTGTGGCTCAAGTGGTAGAGCACTCGCCTTGAGCTGAAGAGTTGAGGGACAGTGCCCAGGCTCAGATTGCAAGCCCCACGACCAAAAAAAAAGAAAAAAGGTAAATTCATCCAGGTACTAGTGACTCAAACTTTAGAATCCTAGCTACTTAGGAAGCTTAGGGCAGAGAATCATAGTTTGAAGCCAGCCCAGGATTTGAGACTACCTCAAATTAACGAGAAAAATATCAGGTTGGAGACATGGCTCAGGTGGTAGAGTACCAGATATGAGAAAAATAAGCTGAGCAAAAGCACAGGGCCCTGAGTTCAAACCCCAGTACTGGCACAAAATGGAAGAAAGAGAAGAGGAGAGGAGAGGAACAGCAGAGGGAGAAAGAGAAGGGGAAAGGATATTGCCAAACAAAAGCATATAAAGTCATTGTGATAATGGCTCAAAACCAGTGGTAAAGAGAGAAGTTTAAAATTAGGAAAAAATGATATTGTAAAAGAAGTAATTACAAGCAGACATCATATCAGAAGCTAGCTATGTAATCCAGAAGAAAATGGAGTGGTATTTTTTAAAGTAATGAAAGAAATTCTCTATCCACTGAAAATATGCTTCACAAATGAAAGCAAATTTTGGAATTTTTTCAGGCAAATAAAAATGAGAGAAATAATTGTTAGCAGGTCTGGAGTATAAGAAATACAAAGGAAATTGTTCAGGTGTAGGAGAAATATAGGAAAGTTTAAAATAAAGGAGTAAAGAGAACCAGAAACAGTAAATACATAGCTAAATGTGAGAAGTTTATCTTCTTATTCTGAATTTCTGTAAGAAGTAAATTGAATAAAGTGAAAATAATGCCAAATTATTTCATGTTATTACACAAATAGAAGTAAAATATATGAGTACAGCAATACAAAGGACAGAGTAGAGTTGGAAAATAGAAGTATGCTGTTTACAGGTTCTCACAATGTATAAACTGCTGCAATATTGTCTAAAGGTAGATGTATTTAATGAAAGGTATATATTGTTAACCTTAGGAAAAAACAGTCCTGTGGCAGGGGGAGAAATATATAGCTAACAAACCAATATTGAGGGTTCAAAAGAGTTTCCAATAGAAAGAGTAAAAGTGACTGGAATGCAGTGTAAACATGTGTGGAGATATAGCAATAAAATCCCCCTTCTGTATAACTGATGTAAACCAATTTTAAAAAGAAAAGAAAAAAGGTTTTCCAGCCAAAGAACAAAGAAACCACACAGGAGCAAATAGGTGATGGATTTATCGAACTATCAATTGTTACATTAAACATACATCATCTAAATACTTTCAATTACATCATATAAAAAAGTAAGACCCAACCAAGTGCTGGTGGCTCATGCTTATAATCCTAGCTATTTAGAAGCTTGGGAACAGAGGGATCAAGGTACTAGGCCAGCTCATGCAGAAGAGTTTGTGGGACTGTATCTGGAAAAATAACAAACAAAAGATAGTGGCCCAAGTGATAGAGTACCAGCCTAGCAAACACAAAGCACTAAGTTAAAACCCTAAGTTTACCACACACGCACAAATAAATAAAAATAAGATCCAATGGTATATGAGTCAGATAGATGAAAAGTAAAAGAATAGAAAAGATATACCAGGAAATCACTAACCAAAAGTTAGTGGGGAAAAGAGAAATTTTCCTTATAGAGAAATTCAAATAGTACCTATAAATATTTCCCTTTCTAGGAAAGTATTTACAATTGGGTGTGTGATTTACTTCATTTAAAAAAAAAAAAAAGAGTTGTAAAGGAAAAGATAGGCAGTTTAGAGGAGAACCCACAACCAAGCTTTGTCTGCAGTGTCCCATGGCTGTCATATGACCCTCTGATTAGTGTGGTGAGAAGGCTACTTCACCACTGCGGTGCCCTTTCCAAAAGCCTAATCTAATCTTGCTAGAAACTTTATTAGGAACATTCTACAAACCAGCACTTCAATCATAAAACAAAAACTGAGAAATAGAGATCAGATGAAACTAAGGAGGTATTATAACAAAATGCAATGTGGAAACTGAATTGGATCCTGAGATAGAAAAGAACATTAACAGAGAGGTAGGGGTGTGGTTAACCATCTGGAGACCCTGAGTTCAAGTCCCATTACTGCTGAGAAATGGGGAGAGGGAAAGAGTGGAATTAGTGGAAAAACATAAAATCACAGAATGCAGAGTTTAGTTAATAATAATCTACCAGCATCTGTTTCTTACTTTTGATAAATTTCCAGTGGCATGTAAGATGAACTAGGGGGAAAAACTAAGTTGTATGTGGATACCCTTTGTACTATCTTTGCAATTTTTTGTAAATCTTAAGTATTCAAAATTAAAAGTTTATAAAAGAGAAAACAGGAAATAAGATTTTTTTTGGAGGGGGGGGGGTCCGGTCGTGGGGCCTGAACTCTGGGCCTGGGCGCTGTCCCTCAGCTCTTCAGCTCAAGGCTAGCACTCTACCACTTGAGCCACA
>NW_012267271.1:715390-884970 GCF_000151885.1 Dipodomys ordii | reverse complement strand
CGGAAGTGGCGCTGTGGCTCAAGTGGTAGAGCACTAGCCTTGAGCTGAAGAGCTGAGGGACAGAGCCCAGGCCCAGAGTTCAGGCCCCATGACTGGACCCAAAAAAAAAAAAAAAAAAGAAAACTTCATGAACTTAGAGTTGGCAAAGGTTTTACATAGGATACCAAAAGCTTACATCATAACAGAAAATGTGCCAGGCACCAGTGGCTCACGCCTGTAATCCTAGCTACTCAGGAGGCTGAGATCTGAGGATAACGGTTCAAAGCCAGCCTGGGCAGGAAAGTCCATGAAACTCTTATCTCCAATTAACTACCAGAAATCGAAGTGGCGCTGTGGCTCAAGTGTAGAGTGCTCGCCTTGAGCTGAAGAGCTCCCAGGCCCAGGCTCAGAGTTCAAGCTCCATGACTTACCAAAAAAAAAGAAAGAAAATGTAGTGAACTTGACATCAAAAATGTAAAAACTTACCTTCTCTAAAAGATATCACTTCTAGAAATGAAGAGACTGAGAAAGTTTTTTATTTTGTTTGTTTTTGTTTTTTGGTTGTGGGGCTTGAACTCTCGGCATGGGCACTGTCCCTCAGTTCTTCAGCTCAACGCAAATGCTCTGCCACTTGAGATTTTCTGGTGGTTAATTTGGAGATAAGTCTCATGGACTTTCCTGCCAAAGCTGTCTTTGAACCACGATCCTCATATCTCAGCCTCCGAAGTAGCTAAGATTATAGGCATCAGAAAGTATTCTTAATTGTTACATCTAAAAAATTACTCTCTCCTAGAATGGGTAAGCAATCCTTAAAAATAGCAAGAGTGTCTAGTTAAAGTGGTCAAAAAACTTGAGAAGACACATCTCACGTGTACATGTACGCATGCATGTGTGCATGAGCATGTGAACACACATGCACATATTCAGATAGCCAACAAGCACATGGAATACTACTTAGCACCAGCATCATTAGTCAGAGCATGCAATGAAATACTGCTGTGGTTTAGACCATTGAAGTGCTAAAACACAAGTCTGACAATTCCTTACAAACATACATCTTAAGCTGTACTTACCATATGACCAATCTCAAATATCTTGCACTGAGCAAAAAGAAACCAGATAGATACAAGGAGATATAGTATATTATTTAATTTATATAAATGGTAGGATTAAAAAAAAAAAGCTAGTCTAGATCAGCTGGCTGTCAGCTGCATATCAGTGGTTGCCTGGGCTATGGTGATTAAGGTAGAGCCTGACTGCAACAACCAACCCTTTGGGATAAAGACAGCATTCTGTCTCTTGATTATGGTACTGGTTACATGTATGTGTGCATTGTTGAAACTCATCAGATCATACTTTTAAAATGCTTGCATTCTATGGAAAATAAGTTGTGACTTAATAAAATTAATTAAAAAAATAAGAAGCTTTAGAATTTAACTTTTAAAAAGGGTCCAATATTGAACAGCTTTCAGAACAACTCTGCTGATTTCATGATTTATGAACATGGGCAAAGGGTAACTTTGGAGCAGGCAACTCTAGTTTTTTGTTAGCTGCCTAGACAATTTAGTATCCGAGTTTATAATCTTGTCTCACTTTTTCCACCATGAATAAAATGGATAGGGGGTGGGTGGTAATAAGGTTAATGCCTTCTACTTTGCTGGTCTCCATGAGACTTAAAAATGTATTGTTTTCACTGACAATATTGCATTGTTCCCTAGCTGTGGACTTTGAAGAAATATAGCAAGAATATTCCACCTTTTATTGATCTACAAGCTGTTTATCTCAAGCCATAGCTGGAGTTTCTTCATTCTCATTTCTTTTAAAAAAATCCAGAACTTCCAGTCTCTGGAGTGTTACAAGGGCCCAGGCATACTGGGTATCATCCCAGCTATGTATGCTAGCTGGAGTGGTAACTCAGAGTAGAGTGTCAGCCTGCCAAGTGCAAGGCCTTGAGTTTATACTCAAGTACCTCTCCCCCCGAAGAATGATTAAAATGAAAGAGTTTATAACTATTCCAGCCTTGTATGTCAATAGCATAGCATATCCCAGGAGCAAAGGACCAGATCTTCTTGCATAAGTGCTTCTCTACTATTGTTAGGATTCATTTGACAGTTATTTCCTAAGCACCTACTGTGTGCCATACTTTATGCTGGATATAATGGTTGCTGAGATGATTAAAATACCATGTTTATCATCTATTAGGTCACAGGTTGATTAATAAGTAGGCTAATTAAAGGCCAAACTGCCACTTTCATTCCCATTTCTCCACTAGTCTATCTTCCATCCAGCACATGATGCCATTGCTTGATATAAAACCACCTCTCCTTTTCCCTTGTGAATTTCAGGTTCCCAGACATTCCTAGTAAGAACATCACAAATGGGCAGACCCACAGCTGGTTCAGGAGTGGAGATTATTCCTCCTTGTTCCTTCAGCGAAAATCTCTGTGTGTGCTCAGTATACTAGGACTTATTCTTGGAAAGGGAGAGCTGAACCCAGCCAGGAGGTGGGATGGAGGCTGGAAGTGTGAGCTTAATTAACCTGGTCAGGGAGCAATAGTTTAGTATAGCTGGAACAAAGAATATGTGCCTGGAGGAACAGAGGTGAAAGAAGTAGACAAGAATAACCATATTGAGTATGTTCATAAAAACAAGTTTGGACTTTGCATTGGGGACAGTAGGGAAGGAACTAAGATATTGAAGAAAAGGACTGATGTGGCTACCTCTACACAATGATGAGTCCAAGACTGAGGATCCTACCCAGTGTTGGATTCTACTTGTTAACTGTCTCTCTGGTTATTCAAATCTGGTTCCTCAAATCTGAGCAAAGCTTCCTTCCACTCCACATCTACTGATAACTAGCCTTGGAGTTAGGGGACAAGTCACATGGATAGTATCACCTAGGATCAGTGTGCAGTCAACACTCATCCCTCTCGCATTATGGAATTGTCTGTCTGTCAGTTCTGCATTGAGCCACTCTCCTTAGTGTCCACTCTTTCATCCATTCTGTGCAGGAAGGGGAGCGTCAGAATCCCATGAGCCTTTGCCCTGAGCACACGTGTGTGTATGATTTGTCAACAATCGAGGAGTTTATGGGAGTTTATGGGGCTTCATTAAAGATGCTGGGGCAGGAGCACTGTGGGACATCAGAAGAGCTCTGAGCAGTAAAGCACAACTCTGAGCTTTGGAATGCAGTAAATGTTTAAGAGACTTCCTTCCTTTCATTACTGAATTTTACTTTACTTTTATAACAGTAAAGAGTTGTGTTTTATTGGTTGAAATTTCTTGATTCCGTTTTCCCCAGGTCTGTTTAAAAGCTACATTTTATCTTTGAGGATGTTTGGCTCCTGGTGGAGGAAGTGCTGCCAGCGAATTCAATTAACTGGCAGAGCTCACAGATATTGTACACGGATTTCTTTTTTTCTTCTTTTTCACAACTGCTACATAAACACAGCTGGGTTTAATATTTGTCGTAACAAAGATTTAACTTGAATCATTTTACTCTGGGTAATTAATGCTTGGAATCTGGGCTCCTTTCGTTCGTTTGTAATCCTCTGCATTTCTTTACTCTAGCTATCTAGATAATGAAGTGTGCTCCTCTAGGTCTTTGCCCTGCCTTAAAACTGCTTAATATTTGGCCGTTCCCACTAGAGAGCAGATGCTTTTCTTTGCAAGAATTGAATTTCTGTCAGCTCTTTTATGCATCATGTGTTTGGAACTGTAAGTGGATCAAGTTGTTCATCACAGCAGGGACACTGTGAAACACATCTATTATACACACTTCCCACCCACCCCCCCCTTCCTGTTTTTTTTTTTTCTTCTCTCCCCTGAGGAGGTGGAGATGCCCGCATCCCCTTGGGAGATATCTTGCTCTGTGTGGATGTATCCGTGTGATCCACCATGGATCCGGCCTGGCCACTTCCCTGAGCACGGAAATCTATATCCATTCAGCCCAGGATTGTTGCTGAGACAAATCCTGCTTTTATCTTTGTAAACACCAAGCACTTCATTAACTCCCAAATACACACTGAGTTTGGGTCACTAAATAAATCCACTAAGCTCAGCATAATGAGTGACATTTCAGTAATTGATGCCCTAGAAAATGTTAATTGTGAACCCATTCTTTCCTATGCTAAAATTAGGACTTGGATGGTTTTGGCTTTCGAGTTGAGCTAGTGTGGAAGAATGGCCATCTATTAAGGCTACTGTGTGCCAGGTACTGTGCTGGAAGCTTTAAAAAAATCTTCACATTTAATCTGCGTAACAATTCTAGGAAAGGTTGGGGGAGAAAGGGAGTGAAGGGGAGGGGGAGAAAGAAAGAGAGAGAGAGAGAGTGAATGTACTTTATCCCCATGATAAAGACAGAATGTAACATGCATACAGGCATCTAGTTAATAACTGGCAAGTGAGTCAGGATTCACTTCTGTCTGAGTCCATGGAGTGTTGGACGCTCATGCTATGGATTCACTTGATAATATATTAACTGTTTATTGCTAAAGGTATTTTCTTTTTTCCTCTCTCTCTGTTCAAGGTATTTTCTCCCCACCCCCCTCTTTTTTTTTTTAAGCATAAGGTCTTGAAGTATACCCAGGCTGGCCTAGAACTTACTATACTACTCAGGCTGGTCCTAAATTCCTGGATTCATGTGATTATTCTGCCTCAGCCTCTGAGTACTCTTAAGTATCCACCACCAAAGCCAACTTCAAGGCATCAATTTCCTGTACGTGCTGAAGTTGCTTTCTTTTAGTTGTCTCATTCCACATGAATTCTCTCAACCAGTGCTGTTTGTAAATACCTTTGTAATCATCCAAACCCTAGCTCCTGTTGGTGACTCAAATAGTTGAATGTTGTTTTACCATCAGAGTGAAAATACAGCCCATCTTCTCAAAGCAAACCTCCATCTTCTCACAATTTTATTTCGAGGATTTGCATTCCTTATTCAGCTCTGAGCTGATGACTACAATTTCCACATCTACATGGTTGAGTTTGTCAACACAGCTTTGAAAAGCAAGCATCTTGATGGTTCCCCTGCCAAGGCATGCTCATCTTCCAGGCCTTGGACCTGGTGCTGAGCGTGAGCGCATTCTGCATCATTTTTGATAGATATCTTTTGGTTTGCAGGTGTCATTATGGGACAGTCATGTGTCTGACTGAGGTAACTGCTAATCTGTAGAATTAATTATAATTCAGTGAAAAGAGGGCTTTTACTCATGAAGAAAGTTGTTGGTCTCTGATAAATATGTTTAGTTAGCATTAAAGTTAGTCTTCCTCTAAATACTTTTCATTAGAACCAGCCATGAATGTCCTTGTTCATTAGAAATAGAGTATTCCCTTTATTCTTAGCTTGTGGTCCATTTTGTGTTGAAAAATGTTGGTAGTTTGTGCGGGGAAAAATCAGTCTAAGCTATGTTGTTAAAAAAAAAAAAAGAAAAGAACAAAACATGTATAACTTTCCTTTTACAAGTGCATCTGCTTTTTCAAAGGTAGCTTACATTTTCATTTTGTGTGTTCTGTGTGTAAGAGAATGCTTCTTGGTTTATTCATGTTGACAACTGAAAAGCCTTAGACCTAATTAAAAGAATTTCCACAAGCACCTTTACTGAACCATTTCATTACGCGGCACTGCACAGATTGCATTGTGAAACATGGTGATAGTTTAAATCTGACCTTTACTCCTCAACTGCCAGAAGTATGGGGAGGAAACCCTGCTTTAAAGATACTCCTGATGCAGACATAGAGAGGCATACATGCACGCACACACACATATTTGGTTAGAAATAATGTTTTCATTGAATGACCACCTAATAATATAAACACACATTTTGGCTCAGAACTTCAAGCCTTCTGTAGGTTAGATAGGATATGCTAGAAGCAGAGAGCGACAGAGAGAGAGAGAGAGAGAGAGAGAGAATGTGTGTGTATGTGTGTTAAAAGCTAAATTGTTTTATAGGAAAAACAAAGGCAATGTTGCTTACTCTGGGGGAAAAAGATATTTGGATGCAGGTGAATTTTACAAATGGATGGAAAATGGCTAAATTCTCGGCTACTATATATTTGACTTTGAGTGTAGAGGTTCTCAGAATGTGTGGGAAGGGGCTGGAGTACATGCAAATAGCCAGGGCTCCTCCTGATCTCTTTGGCAGCTAGTAGAAATGGGCCTTTTCAGTTTTGTCTTAAGATTGTACTGTTTTTTACTCCAAGAATGTCATTCCACGGATTTAAGAGTTTGTTCTTGGGATATGCAACTGAATCATTACAGAACATAGTGAAAAAGCCATTTACATAATGAAAATTGATCCTTTCTTCTGACAAAATGCTGCTTCGAACTCTACCTTTCTCACTCATAGGTAGCCATGAGTTGTCAGAAGAGATGGAGGGAACAGAGACGGAGCCCAAGGGTCATCACCAGCCCTGACTTAGAGGTCTACATAACTAGCATAACCCAACTCCCCCATGGAGAACCAAGATCTTTGTGGGGAAAATGGGATGCAGTAGAAGCAATTAAAGCCAACTGAGGTCAAGGTCCAGCCATGTTCTAAAGAAAGAAACAGAAAAGCAAGGAATGAGCGGTCACAATAATGGAGATATATTAAGTCAGGGGAAACAACAAGCCAGTATCATGGGTGAATGTAATTTGCTAGTCTAAGAAACCCCGGCAGCACTGAGAGTTAATGGACTAGCACTGACTAAGGTAGGCTTAGGCTTGACTTCAGCCTCTAACTTTGCTTTATCTCTGTAATACAGGCTGAGTCTCACTTTCCTTGTCTCTATAATGGGAATATCAGCCCCTGCCCAGTCCAGTTGCTCCGAAATCCTAATCCAGTGCTAGGTAGCAAACACTTGGTATTTGGTAGTTAGTAGGGTGTCCCATACATATTAATTACTGATTTTTTTCTCCTGAGGAGTTCCTTTACTGGAAAGAGTTCAAGTGTGTTGAGTCTTAAAGATCAAGATTTCTTCATATTTGAGGCAAGAACTATCAAAGATGCATTGTGCCATCTTTTTCATTGCCACTATGAAGAAGGTAGAAGGAATTGTGTGTGCACCTGAGGAGAGGAACCAGTCACTGGCTCCTCTGTCCCAGGGATTAGGAACAAGCCATGGTATCTAGTTTGCTCAGGAAAGGAAGACTTGATCAACTTGCCTACTTCTAAAGGAAAAGGAAATGTGACTCTCTGGCCTCTCTGCAGCTGCTTACTGGGTGATTTGTCAAAAACAAAAACTGAATTCTAATTACAGTAGTTAGTATAACTCCCAAAGAGGATCAGGGCCTCCTGCAGTGCTGACTTGAATCAGACTTGTAGCAGAACCGTGTTTCTAGTTGAGGTGCTCACTGAGTCTAGATGGGAACCCTAACCTCCTGGACTAGTCAGTCTATGAGAAGAGACAGATGTGAGTCACCTCGCTATCAAATATATCATTGCCCCTTGCTGGAAAGGAAAGATACAGTGAGGGTATATAATAGGGCAGCTTGGTCTAGTTGGGGTAAACTGAAGAATAGTTGAGTTAGGGCTTATATAATCAAATATGATAGCCACTATCCACACATGGCTATTTCGGTTTACACTGGTTAAAACAATAAAACTTTGAGCTCCTCAGTCATAGTAGACACATTTCAAGTGGTCAGTAGCAGCTCTACCATTGGACAATATTGAATAGAAAATAGGTTATTTCCATTGTCGCAGAAAGCTTTGTTGGATACTTCTAGGTAAGGGGATGGTAGTGGATAAGAATACTCCAAACCAGAAATAGCTCATCCAAAGGTCCTGGGGTAGAAGGAAGGCCAAGATGCAAGAGCCTTGCATCTGAAAAAGCCTGGGGCCCTTCCAGGCTTGGCTAGGACTTTTATCTGTATCATGGTGCAATAAGGAGGACACTGAAAGATGTTAAGTAGCAGCACTGATGGAAAGGTGTCATCCTTAATGCCTACCCCCTCCTCCTCCCAGGAGTTGCAACAAATAATGAAGAAATAAACTTGCATTTGTTGAGTGCTACCATGTATTACAGAGGTCACGTCATTCTTAGGATGCGGAAGGTAAGTAATCTGCCCATATATAAAGAGCTAAATAATAGCATGCTGAAAGTCCCTTTGAGGCAGTAGTTAGCTCATTCATGTTTGGTTTATGGGAGTGCAGTTGCAAGTCCTCAGGAGCTAAGCCTTGTTCATCTGACTCTGTCCCCAGCTCACCTCCAGCACTAAGAGCTACAGACATACAGACATATAGATCCAATATCAGTGAGAGGCTCATGGCTGTGAGAAAAAGCTGCTGGTTCTGAAAGAGGGCCTCACAGAAAGTTAGAGACTTTTAAAAAAAAATACAGGATTTTGTTAGAGAATATAATAAAAATATATCCTGGGTTTAGGAATAGGTTTTAAGACCTCAGATACCAAGTAGAAGACAGAGTTTGAAAGGAAGCTTGAATCAAAGCTCATAGAAGACTTTGAAATTTGGACTTTATTGTATCAGCAGTAGGAAGCCAGTAAAAAGTTCCCAGGAAGAGATTGACATGATTCAACTTTTTGTTTTCAGAAGATAATCCAGTGCAAAGATGGATTAGGTCAGAAAGAAAATAGAGGAAGAGATACCAGCTCAGCTCAAAGATTGTTGTAGCTGAAAGATGAAATCTGAACTAATAGCAAAACAAAAAAGCTGGGAGTTCTGTTACATCTATTACCCATTTTAAATCCACTATATTTTAATCCTTACAATCTATATAAATTGCCAATATCACATTTGCCAGCAAAGGAATTGAAGCATGAAAGATTTAAGCAGAAGGAAACCAGGTCACAGATTCTAGACCTAGACTAATCTGACTGCAACCATATATAGCAAGGAGCCAGTAGGCATGGAGGAGCAAGGAAGCCAAGAGACCTGAGAGAAAGCACAATCTATGCCCAAGCAAGGAGGTGTGAAGGAGGTACAGGGTGAGGGCAAGGATATAGGAGGGGCAGTGCCCAGGCTGTTATTACCTACTGAGTCCACTGTTCAACTTGTTCCTTTTCACTCATGCATCAGCCAGAGGTTCATTTTCTTTGTAGTTTGATTGTGTCTTAGCAATGCAATCTACAGAAGGGGATGTGCATCTACTTCTATCCAGTTACGATTAGTTTCCCTCAATGTTTAATCACCAAAGAATGTGATCTTAGGCTTTCCTCCAAGCAGAGGTGCCCCTACTGGAAATGCCTTTCACAATGTTGAAGTACTTGTTCATTTGTTCTTGCATTCAGCAGATAGTGTGGAATACTTCCACTGGTCCAAAAACATGGCTCCAGTTCTCAGGCTTGCAGAATAGGTATAAGACTCTGCAGCTCACATAGAACCAGTTGGGATGGGAGCCGGGGTGGGGTGGTGGGAGAGAGTCTGGCGCACTGGTCAGAAGAGTCTTCACAGATGGGGAGACATCTGGGTTGCCTCTTTCTCATACCCTAAGGCAATGGGTAATTTGACTGTTAAAGAAAAATACCTCACTTTAATTTTTTATTATAGAAGTAACATATGTTTTTTTATAAGGGATAATCAAAACAATCAAGTGTATAAAATAAAAAGTGAAAGCATCTTCCTATGGTTTTAACTAAGTATATATATTTACATGAGGTTTGAAATGATCCATGTTATACATATATTACTGTATAATAGTAGAAATACATTTTTCTCATTTCAGAGTATTTTTGAACTTTTTTTAATCCATATTTGTTTCTAGTACAGTGCCACTAGCAACTTCACAGCATTTCATTATGATGTAACTTATTTCGTGGGCCCCTATTGATGGATGCTTGGGTGGTCTTTCAAGTAGTAAATGTATGTCCATAGACAGGACAAGGAGGAGCAAGAGACAACTCTGTCAGAGTTAATGATATGTGACTGGGCTGAATAGGAGAGCAGTAACATCATGTAAATGCTCCACAGGGCAGGTAGGGGGAATGCCAACTGAGGAATGCCTGTACAACCTATTCTGGGAAAGAGATGGCAAAGGATGGGCCAGTAAAGGGTTGGTGAAGGAATAATGTAGGCAGAGAGCATTGAGGAGAAAGTGAAAGCACAGAGCCCTAGGGTACCACCACCAGTGTGGCCTCAAAGGGCCAAGGTCATTGGACACCCAGAGACAAGGGCAGACTCAGGCCCTGTAGGTGGTGTTGATGAGATGTGAGAATGGTTGTGGAAGGGGTGGAGAAGTACAGAATCTGACATCTGACCCAAGAGCTAGCTAGATGGCACTGTAGTTACAAAGATGAGACACAGAGGAGGCAGAGGGCAGCCTTAGAGGAGAGTTGATGAATGCAATTTTGTGACCTCTTACCTTTGTTTTCTGTCTTCCTCCTATGACACCTGATTAAAGGAGGAAGCCATCCCCACCAGCATTTCCAACACCCCCAAATTACCCTTGTTGAGCCCCAATGTAATGATGTGACCAGCACCCTCAGGAGGCCTCAGGGTTCAAGTTCAGCTTTAGATGTGTTATGGTGGGTTAGTTAAGCCTCCCTTTTTCTGCCCTCTCTTTTATTTAAAAGACAAATGCTGTCTCCAGCTATTAGATGCACATAGACTTGCAGTTTCAAAGTTTGAAGTGGTGACGGGTCAAGACAAAAGCTTCTCTGTATGGCGGGATGAGGGAGGTCTTCAGAAGTCTTGGCCTAGGTGGTCACAGGATGTCAGGAGCCCAGGACCACTCGGTTGTTTCAGGCTGGAAGGCGCTCTCCTATTTGCTCAGTTACAATCAGCGACTCCTTCTTTGTGTAAAATGGTAATGAGGCCATTAGGAGAGGCTCACCTGAAGTGCAGCTTGTGAATCCAAGGTAATTAAACACCTCTGAATGAAAGGGAAAGGCCAGGGAAGGTTAAATGAGGAATAATCTGCGGCCCAGGTGGCCCAAGGCCTTTGAGGAACCAGAAGAGCGACAGTGGCTTGCACCATTTCAAAGGATGGAAATGTCACCCTGGTCATCAAGTGGGGCAGGATTTTTATTATTTGGGGGGGTGGGCGATATTTTTTTTAACAGTTTAATAAAGCTTGTTGCTTTTTCCTATTTCTATTTCAAGTTGAAAGTCCACGTCAGAGTGCCCATGTACCAAGCAGCCTGTTTCACTCCTCGGGCTCTCACTACTGTGGTGTTGGGGCTCACGGCTTCCAGAAAGGAGAGGCACTGCACACTTGTTCTATCTCCTGGGCTGAGATAGATGCCTGTGGCTTTCAGAGGATCTTGGGGTTCAGTGGCTTACCTGTGTGCAGTGGTGGGTAGGCAGCCCCATGCTCGTTCCCATTGTTCATGACCTTCTCTCAGCTCAGAGTGTGGGTGACACATCCTGCAGCAGCTGCACATGAGCGCCTCCTACACTTGGCTGACCCTTACTAGTGGCCAGCTGAGCACCGGACTCTGGGACTTTACTTGGCCTTTTGCTTGTCTTTATCACACACAAGGTCTGGCAACACACAGTTTTTGTGATTCAGGGTCTCACCTCAAAATCCCTGCCGATTCTGCACAAAAAATTGTATATGACTCCTCTTGGCAGCATTACTCATAATCACCCAAAAGGAGAAACTGATGAGCAGGTAAATAAGGTGTGCTATCGATGGAACAGTGAAATATTATTCAGCCTTAAAAAGGAATGAGATTCTCATACATGTTACGACATGGATAAAGCTTGCTTGCAATGAGTATTGTGCTAAGTGAAAAAAATGGAATCATTTTATACTATCTATTATCTGATTCCATTTATATGAAATGTCCAGAATGGACAAATCCATAGAAAGGGACAGTAGGTTAATAGTGGCCTTTGGCTAGTATGAGCTAGAATTGATGGGGGGGAGTAACATCTGACAATATGTAATTTCTTTAGGGGATGTCGAAATGTTCTGGAGTTAGGGAGTAGTGATGGCTGTCTGAGTTGTGAGTATACTAAAAAACATTCAAAACTATATACTTTCAATGAATGAATTTTGTGATAGTGAAATATATCTCAGTAAGCTGCCTAAGTTTTGTAAGTTCCCCTGTAGAGACTAGGAATGTTGCTCAATGGTAGAGTACTTGCTTCACATGCAACTGAACCACTGGGTTCAGTTCCCAGCACTGACATGAACAAACTAACTAACTAAATAAATTCCTTAGCAGCAACACATAGTATCTATGGGCCATTTCTCTAGTATATGTAGTCCATCCCAGGTCAACGATGGTTAATGTTTATTGGCTCCTACGCACCTGGAGGACTCTGGGGAAAGATGTGGATCCTGTGCCCAGGAGAATTACCACTGCAGATTTATAAGTGATGTATGGATTATCTAAACCTAATCTTCTGTTTTATCCTTAAAGTAATACCAGAACATAGATAATCCATATCTAAACAGTTTACAGTAGTGGCTTCCTGAGATGTGTTCCTAATGTGCTAGGGAGCTGTCCACTTCTCAAAATAAAGGAAGACCCTTTCTGTTTTCCTGCTCCTCTAGCTTCATCTTAGCCATCTTCCCCCTCATTCTCTCTGCTGAAGCCCGGTTCTTTCTATTCTCTGAACTCCTTACCACAGGGCTTTTGCACATTACCCTCCAGATTTAGCACACAGTTCTCAGCCCTTGTCTAGTTAAATGCTTTAACTTGTCCTTTAATTCTTACTCTAAGCCTGTTTTCCTTTAGAAGGCTCTCCTGGCATTCTCGGCAACTTCTGTTAACAGACATGCATAGAAATAATGCCACATTGCATATTTTTTCTTTCATCTGAATGCAAACAAGGTCCATACCTGGTTTCCTCAGCAGCTAAATTAGTTCTGAGCAAGCCAGGTGCTGGTGGCATATGCCTGTAATCCTAGCTACTCAAGAGGCTGAGATGTGAGGATCACAGTTCAAAGTCAGCCTGGGCAGGAGAGTCCTTGAGTCTCTTATCTCCAATTAACTACAAAAAGCCAGAAGTGGAGTTGTGATGCAAATGGTCAAGCACTAGCCTTGAGCACAAAAGCTCAGAGACAGTACCCAGCCCCTGCATTCAAGCTCCAGGACCAACACAAAATAAAATAGTCCTGAGCATAATAAATATTTGTGATATGAATGAATGACTCAGGTCACCACATTGCATAATTACAGGATACCATATAAATGGGACATAGTATAAATGGGGCACTCTGAAGTTTGTGCAGTGTAGCATCCTGACGTGAATGAAGAGCACACTGGAAATAGTGTGACACTAGCAGCTCTTCAGCTGCTGATTTGTTTATAAAACATAGTACAGGGAATCTTTACCAATTTATTGTTCCCCTCTTGCTTTGACTACCAGGAGGTTGTTAATTCAATTTTGAAGTCTATCTCTAGCCACTATGTAACTTATAGTTACATGTTAAATCTGGTCCCCGATTCTTTGCCTTTTTTCCTATTACTATCTCTTGTTTATTTTGTTTTACCTGCTGCAACTATTGCTTTACATTGTGATGTATAGGTATATAAATTAACCTTCTATTTCTAATATTTGTAAGTAGCTTAAAGAGGGAATTAGAACTAAAAGTCTTTGCATAGTTGGGCTCAGGTTATAAGACTTAAATTCAAACTCCATCTTGGGTTGTTCCTAGGCATGTAACTAACTTCTCAGATACCATTTCACTCTCAAAGAACAGGAACACCAATTCCTTCCTTATAGAACTGTTGAAGGAAAAAATAGAGATTTTCTGTGGGAGTGCTTAGGTAGCACATAGTAAGTACTTGAAAAAATAGTTTCAATAGATGTGCTTGAGGCTGGTGGTGTGGCCCAGTGGTAACCTACAGTCTAGTATGTGGAGCTCCAAGGTGCCTTCCCCAGTACTGGGAGGGGTGGGACACTGCACTGATACTGGTTTCTCCTTCAGCAGTCTATCAAATCTAACCCTCCTGCAGCCTGCCCTCAACCTGTGTTTCCTTTCCACCACCAGATCTCCTCCCTGAAGAACAGGCTGAAGAAGGTCTCCACAGCCACAGGCGACGGTGTGGCCAGAGCCTTCCTCAAGGCCCAGGCCGCTTTCTTTGGTAGCTACCGAAACGCATTGAAAATTGAGCCGGTAAGTAGTCCATGGGCATGTGGCCAGCTTCATGTTTGGTCAGGGCTGAGAAGCCTAACTCAGTTTTTACTCCCCCTGAGGAGTGAGAGTATGTGTGTTTGTGGGCGGGGGGGGGGTGTCTGGAGTAGGAATTCCTGGTCTCACCTGTCATATGAGGGGGCCAAGCGTCATTTGGGAGGCCTTTGCTGCTTCAATGAAGGAAGAAATGAAAGCCCCACTGCCTGTGTCTTAAATATGGCGCCAGGCCCTCACCCTTGCTGCTGTTTCTCTGAGGGCTCACAGGATATCCGTGAGGAATCCTGTGAGGAAACTGAGTCTCAGGGAAGAGAAGAAAATGACTTGCCCAAAGTCCTAAAGCTTCTGCTCTGTGCCCTGCTGTCCCTGGTTCCTCAAAGGGCCTTTTCTTCCATACTTGACGAAGAAAGGTGTCCTAGGGATTCACCTTCATGGCTTCTGTGTATTGTTGGCGATTTGAGTGACTACAAAGTGCACGGAGGAGCAGGAGACGATGTAAGCCTCCTGTATGGCCCTCTCCTTTCTAAACCTCAGTTCACTCTATATCCCCTACTGGCTTGTTAGGCAATACATTGTAAAGTTGGGTCTTCTCTAAAACTCAGTGCAGTTCTACTTCTCCAGGTTCTGTGAGAAGCTTTTGGTTAACCAAGAACAAGCATGCCCAGCCCAGCTCCTCCCAAGTGAGTTGGGAGGGGTCTGCTCAGGTCACACTGCCTGTGGACCAGTGCTGTTGTTTCTGCTTTCCATTCCCTTAGTTCTCGAAAGCCCATCAGCCTGAAGCAAGTTCCTATGACTTGCTTGTCTTCAAGTGAAATGACTCTGGGTTTTTGTTATCATCTTGGGCCAGGCCAGCCTGATGATGTTGTGAGAGAAAAATATTGTCACTCTGAAAGGACAGTAGGACTACTGGCTTAGGCATGCCTTAGTTCCTGATTAGGACCCTACAGGCTGGAAGTATTTTCACTCTGATCATTGTCTTGAGGTTGTGATGTATGTAGAATCTGTAGTGCTAAAGGTCAGCTGGGCACACGTTGTTTCATGGAAGATTTTCTAATATACAGACATCTGTCCCTGAGAGGTGCCAGGTGGATTTAAAGACAGAAGCCCAGGAGTTTGAACCCCGGTTCTGTACTTTTGGAGTTTTACACCGATGTATAAAAGTGCACGTCACAGCTGGGCACCGGTGCCTCACGCCTATAATCCTAGCTACTCAGGTGGCTGAGCACTGAGGATCATGCTTCAAAGCCAGCCCAGGCAAGAACATCCATCAGACTCTTATCTCCAATTAGCCACCAGAAAACCAGAAGCGGCACTGTGGTAGAGTGCTCACCTTGAGCTGAAGAGCTGAGGGACAGTGCCCAGGCTCAGAGTTGAAGCCCATGACCAACAACAACAACAAAAAGTGCAAGTCACTTAATCTGTTTGTCTACATACTAAGTATAGATAAGACTACCTTGTTCTTCCCACATCTCCAGGTTGTTGTAAGGATCAAGTGAGCTTAAAGTGTGTAAGAAAGGTGTACAGGAACGGGTTTGTGGAGTAAAGCTTAGAAAGGAAAGGACAGGTGCTCCCCTCCCTGTGTGGGCCTGGGGCTGGCTGAACAAGCAGAGGCTGGAAGGCGGGGTTTTCCCTTCATGGCCAGTGGGCTGGCTGTTTTATCAGAAGTTGGGTTTTAGGCAGGAGATGGGGCTGTGGGAAAAGCTGGAACTAGATTGGGCAGCTTTGGATGACAGGCTGAGTGTGTGAAATTTGCCCTGTAGGGAAAAGAGACATGATGTACCTGTGTCAGATTTGATCAGGAAGACAGTGATGGAATGAAAGAAAAGCTAGAGGTAGAGAGACTATTAGAGGGATGTTGTGGGGACTCAGAAGAGAACCTATAGGTGCTTACATCAGGAAAAGGCACCACAAAGGAAGAAATAGGAAGATCCAGAAATAGGAAGGGCAAGAAATGTCCACCCTCTCCCAAGCCACTGGTAGTAAGAGGGACAGTGTAATTCCATGGTGTTCACAGCAGGAATTTTACTGGTAAGACACTGGAACACACTAAGTAGTCATGATAGGTATCTGAGGAAAGTAACTGAAAGAACATCCACAAGATGGGATTGCTAGACAGCTATTAACAGCATTATTGGAAGATAAACAATGGTTTGGGCATGTTTCCTTGAATTTGAGTTGCCGTTCAATCCTAAAATATACCTTTATTGTAGTCAGCATTAAGAAAGAACGTGCACCAGATGCTGGTGGCTCACGCCTGTAATCCTAGCTACTCAGAAGGCTGAGATCTGAGAATCGTGGTAATCCTAGCTACTCAGAAAGCTGAGATCTGAGGATCGTGGTTCAAAGCCAGAGACTGGGCAAGAAAGTCTGTGAGATTCTTATCTCCAATGAACCATTAGAAAACTGGAAGTGGAGCTATGGCTCAAAGTGGGTAAAGCACTAGCCTTGAGCCTAAAAAGCTCAGGGACAGTGCCTAGGCCTTGAGTTCAGACTCCACCGTCGACAAGGAAAGGAAAGGAGAAGAAAGGAAAGGCAAGGAAGGGAAGAAAAGGCTCTCGTGCTTATATTCCTAGCTACTCAGAAGTGTGAAATCCAAGGATCAAAGTTCAGGGCCAGCCCAGACAGACAAATCCAAGAGATTTTTATCTCCAGTTACCTAGCAAAAAGGTGTGACTTAAGTGGTACAGTGCCATCTGTGAATGAAAAGGTCAAACAAGAGTATGAAGCCCTGACACGCACACATGCGCGCGCGCGCACACACACACACACACACAGAGTACTTCCAGTCATAACTGAAAGATTCCATCAATTATAAGACATGTTGGATTTCAGATATGAGTGGGAAGAAATTTTCATCTTAGAATCAATAGACTATGGCAGATTTGTCACTTTCAGTCCCATTTGTATACCATACATACCAGAATGACTTTTCTGCAAGGCCACTGTTGGCCCCAAATTTTTCAAGCAAGCATTGAACCTCTGTAACAGCACCATGTTATCTAGGTGGTTTTTAAACCATAAATTTAGTTTTTGAAGTCTCCCCATATTAAAAAAAATGGAGTAATGACATTCCCCACATAGGACTATTTTGGGGATCCATTAAAGTAACTGTAGAACACATGTAAATGTGAGAAGAGGGAGTGGCAGTGGCTCTATAGCTGGGGAGAATGGTGTTTTAGGTGATACTGCCAAGATGGTGGGCAGCACAATGCTGAGGAGACAGAAAGACCTTCCTGAGAAGCCATTCATCTTTTAATTGTTCCTCTGTTGGGCTGTGAAATACAGCCCAGTGGTAGAACACTTGCCTAGCATGTGCAAGCCCTGACTTCTGATCTATAGCACTGAAAGGACACATCATACCTGCTCTGGGTTGAAGGGTACAGAGACCTAGACATGGGAAGTGCCATGCTGCCATCATCTGGAATTCAAATTCCATATTGGCACTCTTCAAACCAAGCACTAGGATCTTTGGTTTGCTCTTGGTTCATTTTGCTTGACCATTAGTCAACATCTTATGATGTTTGGAGATCCCTGACAAAGCAATCCAGTACTCCTCTTAGTAGTTTGCTTTAGTCTTTTAATATCTGTAAGCGTTTACATCATACAAAAACTCTTCTTAAACATCACTGTTAGGAAGTGACCCCTGTGATTCTCTGCAGTGCCATGGATCATAGCCACATAACTGGCTTTAAGAAAGAAAACTGCCTTGACCCCACTCAGATTTGTGTGTGTGTGTGTGTGTGTGTGTGTGTGTGTGTGTGTGTGTGTGTGTGTGTGTGTGTGTGTTGCTAGACAGGAACTCTACTGCTTGAGCCATGCCTCTACTCCTTTTTGTTCTGGACACTTTTTGCACAGGCAGGCCTAGACAAACCATCTTCCTGTTTACCCTTCCAACCAGAGCTGGAATAGTAGTATTCACTACCATGCCCAACTTTTTATGTTGAATATGGGGTCTCGTGCACTTGAACCCACAATCTTCCCAATCTCAGCCTCCTAAGTAGCTAGAATTACATGCATGAACCACCATATCTGACTCACAAATTTTCATCAAGTTGTTGTGAACCTCAAATTTGTACCCAGGCCTACCACATTATCCTAGTTCTGTTTTGTTTTGCTTTGTATTTTTCATTATTGTTGTTGTTATTTCTGGTCCTGGGGTTTGAACTCTGAGCCTGGGCACTGTCCTTAAGCTTCATTTTGCT
The DNA here is from genome assembly GCF_000151885.1 of Dipodomys ordii. Taxonomy (NCBI): domain Eukaryota; kingdom Metazoa; phylum Chordata; class Mammalia; order Rodentia; family Heteromyidae; genus Dipodomys; species Dipodomys ordii. The sequence goes on along the minus strand of NW_012267271.1, from coordinate 866,767 downwards.
CAAGGCTGGAGCTCTACCACGTGGGCCACAGCTCCACTTCTGTTTTTTTTCTGTGATTAACTGGAAATAAAGAATCTCATGGGAGCTGAGAAGGTGGCTCAGTGGTAGAGTGCTTGCCTTGCATGCATGAGGCCCTGGGTTCGATTCCTCAGTACCACATAAGCAGAAAAAGCTGGAAGTGGTGCTGTGGTTCAAGTGGTAGAGCATTAGCCTCGAGCTGAAGAGCTGAGGGACAGTGCCCAGGCCCAGAGTTCAGGCACCATGACTGGCAAAAAAAAAAAAAAAAATCTCATGGACAGGCTACAAGACTACGATATCTCTGCCTCCTGAGTAGGTAGTATTACAGGTAGGAGCCACCCACACCCAAGTTTTCTGTTCTGTTCTGTTCTGTTCCTTTATTGATGTCTTCAGACATGGTCTCAGTGATTTTCTTAAGCATATTATCCTGTGTGGGTTTACTGGGTCAGGGCATCCAGCTAAGTCTGAGGCCTTGATATCAAGCAAGGGAGAAACTGGTGATGCTCTGCAGAGCAGAGCCCCAAGGCAGGGGATGACAGTCACAGTCACTACCCCTTCAGCTCACCCCTCCTCACTGTTTTGTGGTATTTGGGGTGCTTGCCACATGGTTATGGAGTGGTGGCTTCCCACCTCGGGCTGGTGGTACAGTCATGGGACACCAGTTCCCATAGTCATAGTGTGTTGTCTTGTGCTAGAAATATGAAAACAGACTTGAGCCACAAGCCCAGCCTAAGAACTGCTTAGAGCTTGGCCGCACCATCTTGCCTGCTTCTTTGTAGAGAGCTCAAGTTCTGGCCTGAGCGGTTCAGATGGGCCATTCCTCCTCCACTGCACCCCCTGGCTTCCAGCTTTCCTTTCCTACTGAGAAAAATTCATAATGCTGCTGGCTAAGGAGGCTCTAGGGCTTTGTCCAGAGGGAAAAGGCCCTGTTGCTGAGCCCAGACCTGTGCCAAGAGCAGCTTGATTCTCTCTATCTGCAGGTCTGTGGGAGCACATGTGGGCCTGGCCCAGGGTGGTGATTGGTGGTGATATTTCTTTTGGGCCAGAAGAGATGTTTCAAAGGGATCTCCCCAAGTTCAGAAAGTGAGACAATGAGACAACAAGGGTGTCCGGCCACAGCCAAGTCTGCCAACTTCTCATTGGCCTCCCACAATACTGGCACTCGTTCAACTTCATAGGGATGGCGATTCCAACTGGCAGTGACTTCCTATGTAGTGGAGAACCAGGTGGGCCTCACTCCAAGATAAAGTTCCGCCACACACCCCTGTCTTTGTTCCGGTTCCTATATATTCCATCTTAATTCTTTGTATTTTCTGCACCAAGCACAGAGCATGGCACAATGTGTAGGTGTTAGTGAGTGAATTTTGGAATAATGGACGGGAAGCCTGGGCAAAAGTAATGAAAGAACAGAGAGGTGTTGGAGGCGGAGGTTGGCACTGAGCATGGGTTCAGTGTACATACATTGTTTCTTGTCTTGTCTGCTGTAGGCTTTGGAGGTTGCTGCTGCCTGGCAGAGGGGAGGGTGTCTGAAAATCACAAGGGCATGTGACCCATTTTTCAGTCACCTGGAGAATATCAGATGCAAAGCCCAAGACATTTAACAGTATTGGCCAAGCCAACTTGTTCTTCTTTACTTAAATGACAGAACCACAAGCAGCCAGGAAGCCCCATTCGGAGAAACCTCCTTTATCCATGTCAAGCGCAGTCCAGGCTCCAGCTCATTTATTTAGGCCTTTCTTGCTCTCTGACACGCCTCCTAGCAGTTGCCAGGCAACTCTGGGAGTAGCAGTGTGTGTTGGGGATTAACTAGTTAGGGCTGGGGTCCTTTTTGGCAAGAAGGGGATAAAAGACAAATGATTTTAATTGCTAGGCCAAGGATCCTTTCTCTGGTAGAAAATGGCAACTTTGGGAGGGTGAGCGCAGCAGTGTGATTCTTGAAGTTGCCTTGAATGGTCTCCTTTCTCCCTCCTAGGGAGAATGAATAAATTTTTAAAAGAATCTCTTACCTTACTCCTTTGTTTAAAATAATATGATCATGAAATCGAGTAAGACTAACCTACCTCCTTTGAAAGACATTTCCTATCACAGTAGTCTCTGTTTTAAAGACCTTTTGAGAAGAGATTCGTGTGCTTTCATTTCTCCCTTTTTCTGCTTGGAGCTTTGCATCTCCTGCTCCGTGGCGTTGTCTTAAGGTGATGCCTATGAAGGCACATCCCCCTTGTGTGGCCATTTCAGTCCTTAGGAAATGTCAGATCAAAGATCAGAGTCCATGGTCTTGGGAGCTCAAAGGCGCATTTTGTTCTGTGCATTGTCTGCAGAAAGGCTGGTCTGATGGGGCACTGTGGGAGTTGTTTATCAGCTCGCTTGCCTGGTCCTCTTGAGGCCTGCCTGCTGGCTGGGCCAGCCCCTGCCCACGGAGGCCTAGTGCTGGGACTAGGGCCGTGAATAAGCTGTGTAAACAGGCCATGGCCTGCTCACTCCAGTCCTGCTTTCTCAGTTTATTCCAAATCTGGCTGAAGGGGCACAGGTGTCATCTACCTACCAGCCCTGATTTTGCACATGATTCTGCTGAGTCATATTTATCTACCTAAAACCCCTTGAAGGCACAGAAGTTAAGAGAAAAGCAGATTGATAGCCAGGCTTTCAAGCATGAATGCACGAGGCTATGTTGAAGCAGATTGGAAAGATACCATGTGTATCTGTATCCTGCTTGAGTAGAACTATTGATCTCATGGTTTTTAAAAGGTGAGCCTATATTTATGTCTATGTTTACTTTAGTATAGCGAAAAATATGAGAAGAAAACTAAGGCATCACTATAGTTCCACTGAACTTTATATATATATACTTATATGTATTTACTTGTTTCTCATGGTACAAAGAGTTTGCCCCTCCCTCCCATAAGTACCTAATAAGTACTTCATAAGTACTTTTATATTGCTACAGAATATTCCATCCAGAACAGGAATATTACCATGACCACATTCCCATATTGGGTATTGATGCTATCTCTCATTTTTCTACACTATAATTAATTTTCCCCAAAAACCTTTGGGAATAAAGCTTTGTAATATTATATTTGGAGCTTTCTGAGTGGAAGAAATATGTCTGTATGCAGGAGCCTGTGATGTAGAGGCAAATTTATGGTGATGTTATGAGGAGGTAACTTCCAGTATGCAGAGAAGGGTTCAGAATAGGATGTATGAAGAGCCCTTGATGGGTTGGTAGGTACTCCCTGCCGTCCACAAAAGCAGAGGATTCTCAGAACACACAGAAGGGATGTGCTAAATGAGGATGGAGGCATCCTAAGAGGCTACGTACTGTATAGCAAGGTGAGAAATCAGGATGAGAGAAACCCATGGGAAAGGCAGAGAGGAGGTGTGTCCTGAAAGTGAATGGTTTGTATACCTGTGAACCCCGTGCTCAGGGTTTGTAATTTTCCACACAGCTTGAGAATGGTGGAGCTGGGAATGGAAGCCAGCTCTGACTTCAGAGTCCTCCCCCACCCCCCACCCCCCTTCAACTATGGGAAATCAGCTCAATTGTCTGTCTTACTTTCACAATATTGTGCAACCATTACTACTATTTTCAACATTTTTCATCATTCCAGACAGACACTTTCTGTCCATTGAGCAATAACTTTCCACTTCTGCCTTACCAGTGTTTGGTGACCTCTTACCTGCTGCTTCTATGGATTTGCCTGTGGAAGGTATTTCATAGAAGTGGAATTATACACTATTTGTCTTTTTTGTCAGGCTTATTTCCCTTAGCATAATGTTTTTAAGGTTCATCTAAGTTGCAGCTTGAATCCAAAGTTTCATCCTTTGTTAATACTAAATGTTACCCTACTTACCATATGACTAGACCTTATTTTTCTTTTCCCTTTCACCTGTTGATGGACATGTAAGTTTCCACCATTTGGGCTATGGTGAATAATGCTGTTGTGGGCATTTGTATACAAGTATTTGTCTGAATGCCTACTCTCAGTTCTTATGGATCTATACCTGGGAGTGGAATGGCTGGGTCATGTGGAAATTCTATGTTTAACAATATTTTTGTTGCTTAAAAATGGATTCTGTATGAGTAACAACGTGGTAAGCTTGGGTTTTTTCATCTATTAATTGAAGTCTTTTTTATTAAAAAAAAATAACAACTTTGTTTTGATTTCGTTTGGTTTGGTTGTATAGTACTAAAGCACAAACCAAGGGAATGATGTATGGTAGGCAAGTGCTCTACCACTGAGCCATGCCCCAGTGAACTTTTTGAAGAACCACCAAACGCTTGTGCTTTTGCTGCATAGATGTTGGTGTCTTTGTATAGCATTAAGTAGCCCCAAATGTTCTCTAGAAAAACTTGGTGAAAGACTTTCTTATTTTCTCATCCATTTCAGGCAGGTAGATTGGGAATAAGGCCAGAACCTACCAGCCTGAGCTAAGTAGATGCACTAGCCAGAGTCTGAAGTAGTCCACAGAAAGGGCTGGGAAACTACCAGAGACCATTTTTTTTCTTGCTTAGTTGCCATCCAAAGTCAAAATCATGTCCCATCAAGAAGAGGGGATAAAAGGAGGTGTCTGCACTACTGGGTCTCTGGGAGGCACCACAGAAGCTGGGTAGCCGAGGAAGCTACCAGGTATGACTGAGGGAGCACAGCCTCACAAGCCACCTGGGTTTTGATTCTACTTGAAGTCACTCATCCTCGTGTCGTCACTTGGGAAATGGAAATTGCACCTCCTTTGTAGATGTCTATAAAACACCAGCACAGAGCCTGCTGAGTAGGTAATAGCTAAATGACAGCAACCATTTCTGGGTGATAGGAAGGTAGAGGAGGAGAATCAATTGTACATTCTAGAACAGTAGTTTCCATGTTGGTTCAGCAAGTGTCAGGGTACCTGTGGCCATGCAAAACAACCTCTTAGTCCTGTCTCTTCAGCTAACCATCAGAGTATGTCTTTCATGTCAAATAATATGAAAAGATTTGAATGGAATCACATACTTAGTTATTTCTTTTAATATTGGAGTATTCGTGTTATTGCTTACCAACACTGACTAATGAGGGTGATAGGTACCTTGCAAGGGTTTAAAATAAAACCACTTTTTTTTTAATGCATAAAAATGTTGAGTACCAGTGGCTAGCTACTCAGGAGACTGAGATCTGAGGATTTACAGTTTGAAGCCAGTAGATAGGGAATAAGGCCAGAACCTACCACCCTGAGCCCAAGGGGGGAAAAAAAAAGTCCATGAGACTATCTTCAACTAGCCACCAAAAAGCCAGAAGCAGAACTATGGCTCAAGTAGTAGAGCACTAGCCTTTAGCAAAAAAGCTAAGGAACTAGTTCTGGCTCTGAGTTGAAGCCCCAGTACTGGCGCCGGACGCACACACATGCGTGCGTGTGTGTGTGTGTGTGTGTGTGTGTGTGTACACACATATATACATATACACAATCATAAAAGAAAATGTAATTAAGAATTTTTTTTGTTTCATCAAAACATTTTTTTTTACATATTGAGAGACAGTGACCATTGTTTATTATTGTCACCAAATCACCACTGTCCACAGCACAGAGACACTAGTGTTGTTCGGGAACTAGTGTTGTTGCAAGTCCCATTCCCTCAGAGTTGTACAATAAATTCTTGATGAACTGAGAACCATTGTTCTGGAAGTAGACTGCCCAAGTGAAAAGTAGTTTCCTAAATGAAAGAAAATGAGAACTGGCAGGAAATCTGCCTAAACACCGTGATCAAGCTCAACTGAATGATTTCAAAGAGCATCACTGAACATGATGAAAACAAAATGCCTATATGTTGTAAAAACTTGAAAAATAAAGCACAGCTAGTGTTTCTTAGTTTATCCCAGAGGAATTCTAGGCTTTAACTTGGTCTCATTTAATAATCCTAGCTTTTCTCCTACATAATTTCATTCAGATGGACTCTTTCCTATCCATTGGTGCCCCTCACATAGTCTAGGATGAGTAAATGTTCTTCAATGTTGAATCAATGGAGAGCCAGTGAATGAATGATGTCTGCTTGTACTATGTGTCAGAGAGTGGGGGTTATATTTCAGCTTTGTACAATGTGTATAATGTAGATGTATTAAGTCCAACAAGTATATCACCCACAGTTTCATCTGAGAATAGAAGAATAAACTGACACACAATGTGTCTAAATAAACAAAGGCACAGTCACAGCTGCATGTAGCTGACCAGAAATGTTTAGGGCCTGGAGAGGGCTATCTTCTGTGAAATCGTAGCTGTTCTAGTCTAGCTAAAAACATATAAAAGGAGAGTACATTCATGGACTAAACCAGACCTACTATGGCAGTTTTCGACACTGTATCTTTGTTGGAAGCAGTGGTAAACAGATATGGTGTCTGTTACTAGTGGGTTTTTTTGTTTGTTTTTTGTTTTTGTTTTTTTTTTGGGTTTTTGGTTTTTTGGGTTTTTTTGTGTCCGGTCATGGGGCCTTAATTCTGGGCCTGGGCTCTGTCCCTCAGCTCTTCAGCTCAAGGCTAGCGCTCTACCACTTGAGCCACAGCACCACTTCCGGCTTTTTTTCTTTTTGCTTATGTGGTGCTGAGGAATCGAACCCAGGGCCTCTGGCATGCAAGGCATGCACTCTACCACTGAGCCACCTTCCCAGCCCCTGTTACTAGTGTTTTAAATCAGTGTTGCTTTAGGGTCTTTTGCTTCTCCAATGAAACTCTGAAAAGAATGCCTTTCTGATTCGTCTTAATGAAATAACAACATTTGACAATCTGGAGCTCTATATCCTCCTATGTGTAGCTAGACTGAGCTTAGGAACAGGAACATTCTTTCCTCTACGTAGCACACAGAAGCAGTATAGCAACATAGAGGGAAGGAAGGGGTTCATGGTACTCGGAGAGAGTAGAAGATAAATGTGTAGATTTCCTTCTTCCGCCCTGCTCTTGGAAATGCATCCACACTGATTATCTGTGGGGGTGATAGACTTTGAAATAATCAACTACATTATATTCAGCCTGATGCTACCCTTCCACAAAGAACTTGAAACCTGCTCTGTAAGACAGTGGAGAATCATGTTTACACATGTACTCCTGGCACGGAGCCTGGTACCTAGGAGATTCTCAATAACTGTCTTTTGAATGAATGAAATTATCATAGTTCTTACAATGAATATGCTTAGTTGTTTGGTAGCCGAAACCAGTTTTCTTAAACAAATCATTAAGACTTAAGGAGGAGAAAAAATATCAAGCATTTATTATGTGCCAGGTTCTGTATATAACATATTCCCTTACTTGATTTTTACAAAAGCAGTACAGCCCCATTTTACTGATGAGAAACAGAGGCTTGGAAAGGTTATGTCTCTTTTTAAGAAGTGGCAGAGTCAGGATTCAGCCTCTCCATCTGCCTGATTCTGGTGAGCACACCCTTTCCCCTGGCCGCTCTCTGCAGTGGTGACTACCATATGGTCCATGTTACATGTAGTTCGAGGGCATTTCAGAAGAAAGCTGAGCTGGTTTTCTCTTAGGAGTCAATTCCTCTAATCTGTGCAAATGCTTCTGACAAATACAGGTTAAACTAACACCATTTATAAACTATTTTGCGAAGGGGAAATGTCAAAATCTTATACATCTTTTTAAAAACATTCCCTTAATAGATAGTTTTAATTGCCTAATATTTTGTTGTTTAAATATTTGATATTTATAGTGATAATTGGATGAAGACGTAAAACACGGGTTGCATGCAGCCTTTCCTCATCTTTTCCTGGGCTGACACCTAGTGGCCAGCTTTCTCAGAGGCAGCATTAGCCCACGTTTTTTTGATGGCTGTTTTCAGTTAATTTTAGGGATTTTTTTTTTTTTTAAGATCAGGTATTTTACCACAGTAAAAGTAGCTATATTAGTATATGGCTGCTTTATTAAGAATCATCATAACAATAGAATTTTACCTTGTTTTGGAATTTTAATTTTACTATGAATTTGGAATCAGTTATAGTCAAGCCTTGATATAGTTTCTTGGTAAAGCTCACCAGGTGCCCATTCTACCTGGACCTTGGTTGGTCTAAAAGGCAGAGGGGGCAGCAAGGGCAGGCAACTTCCAAAGCAGAATGTTATACCAGGTAGGTGGTGTTTAAAGATAGCACTAATCACTTCTGTTAGTCAGTGAGCGGCAGCCTCCCAGGAAAGGATGTACCAGAGATAAGGTCTTCCTATGGGGACAGGAAGTAGCATGTGCAGAGGCCAGGGGCCTTGGGAGGACCTGTTGCCATTGATCCTGTGACTAGAGCACCAACAGGAGGATCAGTGGCTAAGGATGAAAGAGTTATGGCTAGCTTCTAGTCCATGAGCACCTTGGAAGACCTAAAGGGTTTAGCCCTAACACCATAAACTAGCATTTTTGAAAGTGTTCCCTGAAACATTATGTCTACAAGATATTGATGTGTTTTCTAATCCTATAAAATTTGGAACTGTTAAATACTTTTTAAAAATGTATAACACACATCATTGAAGCCCTGATACGGAAAAACAACGTTTACTTTGTTTAACCCAGCATTTTTCAAAAACATTGTTTACCACAAGATTCCCACTACCGTAGCATATACCCAGTGCCCCTCACAAGAGTGTGAGGAATGCTGCCGTAGCTGATGGTTGATGTTAAACTTGCCTTGCTCTAGCGCATGGAATTAGGATAGCAACAGTGTATTTTTACCTCAAGACTAAAGACCTTGGAAAAAGACAAGTACATTCTTCTCCTCTCTTGTCTGGCCAGACAAAGGTTTCTGGCCAACAGGTGGTGTTGAGACCCAAGACCCAACTATCACTGAACAGTCCTGGCTTAGGACCACAGATCCTTCCTGCACCCCTGGCCTCTGCACTTACCCCCTAGGTTCAGCAATTTTATCAGTGTATCGGGGTCTGTCCATGGTAACTGAAGGAGAAAATAAGAAAATGCCTATGTATGTCCTAAAGTGGGGGCGGGGGAGGGGGCAGAAAGATGACCAGAAAGCAGCTGCAGATGTGGTGATCCCAAGGCCAGGGGCCACATTGCTTGAGTAAAGCTGGTATCTGAGGGGCTAGCCCACAGATACTGGGTCCTGGCGGGACAGCCTATCCAAGCAGGCAGAGAAAGAGTTTCTCCTCCCTCTCTGCATCTCTTCCTGATTCCTTGTGTGGAGTTCCACAACCAAAATCAGCCTTCTATTTGTGCAGAGTGGAGTAGGAGCACAGGAGCAATTCTGAGGACAAGCACGTTTAGAATCAGCACTGCCAGCCCCAGATAGAAGGCTGTTTAGAGAGCCAGCACCTTTCCCCCAGCAAATAGAATGTGGAGAGTAACTTAGGAAGCTCCTGGGGTTATAGTAACACTTAATAGCTACCTGGACTCTGCCTCTTAGAAGCTGTATGAGTCGAGGCAAGTTACTCTACTTTTCTGAGCCCTGTTTCCTCAACTACAAAATAGTAAAGAGAGTCTCTACTTCAGTGATATCAATGAAAGTGTCCTATATCTAGATGGTTCCTGTACATAATGAAACAAGAACAAATTATTTAAAACCTTGAGCTTGGAGCCAGCTGGAACCCCAGAACTCCACATACATTGATTGACTACTGCACACTTCAGTAGGTTTGCCAAAGTTTCATTGCTTAACAATTATTAACTAGTAAATGTCAAATGGTGTAGTATATTCTCTTTCTAGAGGCTGGAGAGTGAGGAAAAGCTTGTAAGTTATATATTGGGAATTCAAGTGTAAGAGAAGTTTTTCCCTGTATTGTAGGAACTCATCTGATATGAACTAAAGAAAGTTGAGATTCCAGGACAGCTACTATATAAAAGCTGTGAAACCTTGGGCATCATTACCTCCTTGAATGGCAGGATTTTCATTTATTACATAGGGATGATATGCCACCCTCATAAAATTGTTTAAGAATTAAATCCAATGGCAAATATAAAGTACTTGTCCCTTGTTCATCTTCTCTCCACTACAAATCCATCACCCAGCAATGGCCAGTTCACCAGCAGTCACATTCCATGGAGGCGTGGCAGGAGTTTTGGAAAGGCTTTAGCTGGAGATTACTTATGTTTGGTTTGCTGGTCCCTGTTAGTGATGTGAGCTGGCAGGTCTCCCTCCACTCAGCCCTGTTCCCATCAGTCACAGCTCACTGGCATTATTCATTTGCCAAGTTGCCTTAGACTTTCTTTCCCATTTTCTTACTGCACTGTGTTTTTTCTCTCATCTTCACACCCTTAACAATGGCCTGAAGAGCTTGAAGTTGTCCTGAGCAAGTCAACTGCTAGCTTAAAAGGTCATCATCTACTCTGTGAAGGGAGCTTTGTGCCAGTGGTGACCTGTCTTATCTTAGTGTTAAACAAAAGTAGGGTGAAAGATAAGGCTTGCTCTTTATTTCTGTTTTCTTGGTTATGGATGCACAATTTGTAACCTGACTTGGTAGGTTTAAAAAAAAAAACAAACCTCAAAGCAGAGAGAGTTGAACTCATTTAACTCAACAGCTGTGAACAAGCATTTGCCACAGTTCTCCTCTACACAGTCTTCTTGAATCTTAGAGATGCAACCACCTAGGCAAAATAAAGTCCCCAACCTATAGGCGCATGCCTATAGCTCCAGCTGCTCCAGAAGCTGAGATAGGAACCATCTGAATATAGTCATTTGAGACCAGCCTGGGCAACAAAGAGACCCAGTCCCCAAATAAATGAATCAAGTCTTATCCCTCTGATCTTTTCTGTTCTGGAAGTCAGCAGGTGTCACAACTATTGCCCAGAGGAGAAAGAGGCAAGCAAGTGTGTCATTGCTTGGGAAGGGGTCAGATGGAACCCAAGTCGATCTGCTTCTAGCACTGTTGGTCTTTCTACTAGCCCCATGCTTCCTCTGATCCTGTTGAGTGGCAGTGTCCTGGTGTGGAAATGTGGACTGTGTAACATCTTGGTTCTTAGCCTGTCAGGAGGCAACTTGTTTAGGTTACCTAAACCTTGCTGTACTTCCTACTGCCAGCCATGTGGAGCCATTCTTTGCATTCTTTTGTCTTCCCAGACACATTTAATCTTGATGCAGAAGTATCTTGCCAGCCAGGACACAAGACCTAGTGCTGAGGAGCCCAGTCTGGTTTAGAGGAAGATCTCAGAGCCTCAGGGAATCTCCGCATGTCTTTCTCCTCTACTTGCAGGACACCATGCCACAGAGAGTAGCTTACATCTCCTTGATGACTGATTCCTGATCTTTAGGATTCAAAGTTTCACATGTGCTTGGCAAGTGTTATCACTAAGCCACCTGCAGCTCTTCTAACACATTTGTATTTCCTTTCATACTGAGAATTCTGGTTCTTAAGGGCATAATACATAATAAAAGTAGGGGACTCTATGATTATTAATATATCTCCATAATGCCATAAAGTTATTAAGATCCTACCACAAACATGAGTATACAAAACCTTTTAACTTTGTGTGTATGTGTGTGTCATGCTGGTACTGGGGCTTAAATCAGGGTCTCCTGCTTTCATTCAGCTTTTTCCACTCAAGACTGTCACTCTACCATTGAGCCACACCTCCAGTTCCAGCTTTTTTGCTGCTTATTTGGAGATAAGAATGACTGGGGGGCTGTCCTCCTAGACTAACTTCAAGCCTCAATCCTCAGATCTTAGCCTCCTGAGTAGCTAGGATTATAGGCATGATCCATTGGCAAACATATATACAAACATCCCTCAGTTTTTAACTAACTATATTTACATTGGTAGGGCATACAGCCATTATATATCCTATTCTCTTATCCTCAGGCCTCCTTTAGTCTTGCTCTTCAAGTGATACTACATGTCACTCCAGTTCTAATTGTGATACCTCTTGAGTGATTTTGGTTGTCCTCAGCTTGCTCGCTTCTGGATTCCTTAGGAAAATTTCATAGAACAATATTCCCCTGGGTGTTAGGTTGCTAGTAGCTCTTCTGTGCCCTTTATACATGAAAGTAGATATAAAATCACAAGCTTATTTATACTTTCTATCTTAAATGTGTTGCTCTGTTTTCTTCTCACAAAAGCATTACAGAATCAGGTTGAGTATGATGGCTCCCATCTGTAATCACAGTTATTTGGGAGGCAGACATAGGAAGATCAGTACAAGGCCAGCCCAGGCAAATAAAGTTTTCAAGACCCTTATCTCAAAAAAAAAAAAAGGCAGTTTATTTCTGTTATCAAGCTACATGGGAGACAGAAGTAAAAGGATCCTGGCCAAAGCCAACCTGGGCAAAAAGGCTAGAAGTATGGCTCAGGAAGTAGAGCACCTGACTAGCAAGTACAGGTCTGTTAGTATATAAAACAAAAGCATTGCTGTCAAAGTATGATGATAATCTCAACTTTTTTTTTGGGGGGGTGTCAGTCCTGGGGCTTGAACTCTGGGCCTGGGTGCTGCCCCTGAGTCTTCAGTTCTATCGTAGTGCTCTGCCACTTGAGCCACAGTGCCACTTCCAGTTTTCTGGTGGTTTATTGGAGATAAAAGTCTCATGAAGGGGCTGGGAAGGTGGCTCAATGGTAGAGCACTTACCTTGCATGCATGAGGCCCTGGGTTCCATTCCTCAGCACCACATAAGCAGGAAAAAAAAGCCAGAAGTGGCACTGTGGCTCAAGTGGTAGAGCGCTAGCCTTGAGCTGAAGAGCTGAAGGACAGTGCCCAGGCCCAGAGTTCAGGCTCCACGACCAGACCCCCCCCCCCAAAAAAAAAGTCTCATGGACTTCCCTGCCCAGTCTGGCTTTGAACTGGGATCCTCAGATCTCAGCTTCCTGAGTAGCTAGGATTACAGGCATGGCATGAGCCACTAGCGCCTGGCTTCAACTTTCTTTATTTCAGATGTGGTTTTTGTTTTTTTTACTCTGTGCCCAAGGGTTTATTTTTCCCTCTGGGTCATTTTGGTTTTGTAATCTCAGGTATGCTGGATAATCCTCCACAACATTTAACACAGACAGTTTCAACTATGTGAAACTTCACACAAATTTTTTTCAGGAAATTTCTTAGAGTTTTTAACATTGATTCCAGTTTTTCCTATTCTTCAGTGATTCCAGTTAGCTAGATATTCAATCTTTTTTGCCTCTCTTCAAAAGTTTATCTTTTTCTTTCTTTGTTAAAAAAATATTTTTTTTTTTTAGTCTGGTCGTGGGGCCTGAACTCTGGGCCTGGGCGCTGTCCCTCAGCTCTTCAGCTCAAGGCTAGCGCTCTACCACTTAAGCCACAGCGCCACGACCGGCTTTTTTCTTTTTCCTTATGGGATGCTGAGGTATCGAACCCAAGGCCTCATGCATGCAAGGCAAGCACTCTACCACTGAGCCACCTTCCCAGCCCCTCTTTGTAAATTTTTATGTTATATAACTCTTCATTTATTTCTGAATTTAAAGAGTTGTTATTCTGTTTTTCTGTAGGTATTTTCTGCTCCTATATTTCTTCTAGCTTAATCTTACTTCAGCAAATAACTTTATTTTCTATGTCTTTCCTGAGTTCTATCCCCTCAGATTCCTAAGTTTTTTTTTTAATTGAGGTACATGCTGTTCTTTCACACCTCACATCATTTTCTCAGTGTCTTTAGCTCATTTTAACATGGTACATTCTAGTTTTAGTCTTGTCTTCATATTTTTCAGGCATGCCTTCCTGGGGTTGTTATTCTGGACCTTTTTATATCCCTTATATTAATTCTGTGTGGGATTTGAACTTTCCTCATTATTGTTTTATGTGAAATTAGGCTCTTGACTTAAGAATGATTTGGAGTTCATTAAAGCTTTCTGCTTTCACAGAGTTTACAACTATGTTGCTTTTGGTAATGTCCAAAAAGTTGGCTACTGCTTTCTCATGTTTTCTGTGTCCCTTCCTCACTTTGACCTGCACCTCCTTTTCCTTTCCTCGCTCTGGTTCATATCCTACTCCTCCTAGCATTTAGTGCCCAAGGTGGTTCATGGTCCTGGAGAGCAGCTTCTCCTGGAAGTGCATAGGGCTCATCAACTCTTCAGGGATAAGACAGCTCTGTCATTACTGCGGGCCCTGGCACATACTTGGTATTACAGAGGCCTCATTTATTATGTTATTGCACTATTTCATTTGTCATGCAACTTATATTTACACAGAGGAGCTATATGTACTTACATTACATGGCAGAACAAGACAAATGCCTGTAACTTAGCACCTAGCTAAAGAAACAGGCATTATGAATCTCTTTGCAGTGTCTCAATGTTTCTCTATGTGTTCCTTCTTCCACTCCTTCCATGCCCACTAACTCTTATCTATAACAATTCCGTTTATCCTTCTTAAAAGAAGAAACTTTTATTTTGAGGGCAGTTAGGTAACTGTCTTTTTTTTACATTTCCCAATGTAGATTTCACTTGATTTTTCAAAGAGTGCTATGATAAAAGGCATAGACCCTACCTCCACACTTGAATCATATTCAGGAAGATTTCAGTCATTAATAGTGCCTTAGCCAACAGTCATAGATTGAAGTGAGAGTAGAACGTTTGACCTGAATTGAAGGACATTTCACAAAATAGCTGGCCTGTGCTCTTCAAAATGGTAATATCTTCAACAAAGGAAGACCCAAGAATTGTTCCGCATTAAAGGATACTGCAAGGCAAGATGAGGAATGTGATATAGGAACCAGAATTTTCTTTTGGTATGAAAATGTATTTTCTACAATTGGCAGATTATGAATAAAGTCTGAAGATTAGATATGTGTGTGTATTTCTGGGGCTTGAGCTCAGTGTGTGTGTGTGTGTGTGTGTTTCTGGGGCTTGAGCTCAGGGACTGAGCAGTGTGTGTGTGTGTGTGTGTGTGTGTGTGTTTCTCTGGGGCTTGAGCTCAGGGCCTGAGCACTACTCCTAAGCTTTTATGCTCAGGGCTAGTGTTCTACTACTTGAGCCACTGTGTGTGTGTGTGTGTGCGTGCGTGTGTGTGCGTGCGTGTGTGTGTGTGTGTGTGTGTGTGTGTGTGTGTGTGTGTGTGTTTCTCTGGGGCTTGAGCTCAGGGCCTGAGCACTACTCCTAAGCTTTTATGCTCAGGGCTAGTGTTCTACTACTTGAGCCACAACTCCACTTCTGGCTTTCGGGGGGGGGGGGGAGTGCTTAATTGAAGACTCTCATGGATTTTTCTACTTGAGCTGGCTTCAAACTACGATCCTAAGATCTCAGCCTCCTGTGTAGCTAGGATTATAGTCATGAGCCACTAGTGCCTGGTCTTGAAGATTAGATTTTTGTTTTATCAATGTTACTTTCCTGATTTTGATTATTGTAGTTAGGTTAGTACAGGTTAAATAGGAGAACATGAATGCTTTTGCAAAGTATAGTCAGTTTATTATATCTCCTGGGGTGGTATTATTGTTTTCAGACAGGAGTATGAACTCAGGGCCTTCTGCATGCCAGGTAGCCACTCTGCCTACTTGAGCCACATCCCCAACCCTTTTTTTGTTGTTGTTAATTTTGAATAGTTTATGCCCTGATATTGAACTATAATTCTTCTCATCTCCAACCTCAAAGAAGCTAGGATAACAGGAATGAGCCACCATACTTAGCTATAACCATGTTCTGATGACACAAGGTTGTCCCAATGTAGTCACTATATTTTGTGTGTGTGCACATGTGCGTGTGCATGTGCATACTAGTAATAGGGCTTGAACTCAGGGCCTGGGTACTCCCTGAGTTTTATTTGCTCAAGACTGGTACTCTACCACTTGAGCCATAGCTCCACTTCTGGCTTTTTTGGTAGTCAATTGGAGATAAGCATCTCATGGACTTTTTTGCCCAGGCTGGCTTCAAATCACAATCCTTAGTTCTCAGCCTCCCAAGTAGCTAGGATTACAGGCATTATTAGTTCCCAGTGCCCAGCTGTATAATAACTATATTAAAGACTAATTTAGGCATAATGTGAATTTCACTTAATTTGTTTTTGAGGATTTCTTCCATGAAAATTTCTAGATGATTCCAAAAACTGGTCCTAGCTAACCAAGATATAAAGGAATAGACAATTTATACACATTAGCCGATGATATCTGCCAGTTGTTTCAGTTCTTCAGGTATCATTCTGTCCTTGGAAAGTCTCACATTCTCCTTCCATCACTTTATAACATACAAGCTGTAACCTTTTTGCCATCCACTTCTGCAAACCTCAGTCTTCTTCAAAGTAAAATAACATGGTCATTGTAATGTATTTCTTCATCACTAACCATGTGCAAAGTGTGCTGCCATTTTTATCAGAATACTGTCCTATTTCTAATGTCAGTGTTGAGCTTTTGAGTGTTGTGCCCTGAAGCATATGTCATGTTGTAGCAAAATTAACTATACTCAGGTATTTAGGGGTAAAGGAACATATTGTCTGTCTGCAGTTTATTCTCAAAAGTTCCTGAAAAACACTTTATATATAAAGTGTCTATATAGGTGTTGTGTGTTTGTGTGTGTGTGTGTGTGTGTAAAGAGAGAGAAGGGTAAAGTTATCAAAGTAATAAAATATCAACACAACATTTGAGACAAACTGGGTAAAGGGTACATGATAATTCTTCCTACTATTCTTGCAACTCTTCTGAAAATAAGAAATTTTACCAAAATTTAAAAATAAGGAAGACAGGCTGGGAAGGTGGCTCAGTGATAGAGTGCTTGCCTTGCATGCATGAAGCTCTGGGTTTGATTCCTCAGCACCACATAAGCAAACAGAAAAAAGCCGGAAGTGGCGCTGTGGCTCAAGTGGTAGAGCGCTAGCTTTGAGCTGAAGAGCTGAGGGACAGCACCCAGGCCCAGAGTTCAGGCCCCATCACCGGACCCCCAAAAAAAAGAAAAATAAGGAAGAAAGATTAGGAAGAAGATTTTTTTAAATTGAAGTTCAAGTAGAAAGAAACTAAGAAGGCAGAAAGAGAAATGACTCATCTGAGAAAACCACCAAAGTAGAGGGCAAGAGACTGTCCTAACAAACAACCCTTCTTTACTAAATTAGTGTAAGAGTTTAGTTTGGCCAGTCAGAATGTCCCACATCCACAAATCAGCCAACGACAAATGCTGGAGGGGATGTGGAGAAAGAAGAACCCTATTACACTGCTGGTGGGAATGTACACTTATACAACCACTTTGGAAAGCAGTCTGGAGGGTCCTTAGAAAGCTAAAGATTGACCTCCCTTATGACCCAGTCATACCACTTCTAGGCATCTACCCTGAACAACAGGAACCAATATACAAGGACACGTGCCCTTCCTTTTTATTGCAGCACTGTTCACAATAGCTAGGATATGGAAACAACCCAGATGCCCACCACAGATGAATGGATCCAAAAATTGTGGTATCTATACGCAATGGAATATTATGCAGCCATTAGAAATGACAAAGTAATGGCATTTGCAGGGAAATGGATGGAGCTAGAAGAAATCATGTTGAGCGAGGTAAGCCAAGAGCAAAGAGACAAACAGTACATGGTCTCCCTGATAGGTGGATGTTAAATCCAAAATGTTAGGTGATATGACAAAATTAATAGGACTTAAGAAACAAAGAACTTCCACTCATCTGGTCGAACCACTACTAAATATCTCCATCCTGCTGATCACATGTATGGTGTATATGTGTATACCATTATATGTTATAGACCGTGATAGACAATTTGCTCCAGGAAAGTTAGAATGAGCTTGTGACTTTAAATGAGCATCATTATTCCACAATACTGTGAAATTTGGGAAATTATGTAATCACTTAATCACAATTAAAAAAAAAAAGCACCAGAAAACTAGAAGTGATGCAATGGCTCAAGTGGTAGAGCATGAGCCTTGAGCTGAATTGTTCAGGGACAGCTCCCAGGCCTAGAGCTCAAGCCTCACAACTGACCAAAAACAAACAAAAAAAAAACAGAGAGAGAGAGAGATCTTTCATGCGATTGTTTCTAACATATTTATAAGATTATGTCTTTGTTGCCTTGTATGTCCCTCCCCCATGGTACAACCCCTGTTTTCACTATATATGATGTTGGTATATGTGGAGGGAAAGGGAAAAAACAAATTGCAAAAACAGGGATACAGGAGGACCCATTGCAACAATGAGATGTACAAGTCGTTATGTCGAAAAACGAACTTTACAACTTTGGTGGGGGAGGGGGAATTTAAAAAAAGAGTTTAGTTTGGGGCAAGCTATTTGTAAAATATTATAGGTATACTATAAAATGAACAAAGTAGTTTACTGTGAAGTTTTTGCTATGCCTAAAAAATAAAAAGACTTCAGTGTATTTTACTCATTGGACAGAGGCATGCAAAATCTTACTGTGATTACAATTTTAACTTCATTTTTTCAGAAACCACTAACAATACCTTATTGACAGTAGTTCATTAGTTTTATAGGTGATCAGCATCTGTATGTTCAACAATATTTCCCTGTGGCTTATTTTTCTTCTTGTTGAATTATATCTTTTTTTTTTTGGTTGGTCATGGGGCTTGAACTCTGGGCTTGGGCGCTGTCCCTGCGCTCTTCAGCTCAAGGTGAGCACTCTACCACTTGAGCCACAGTGCCACTTCCCGTTTTCCAGTGGTTTTATTGGAGATAAGAGTGTCACGGACTTTCCTGCCTGGGCTGGCTTTGAACCGAGATCCTCAGATCTCAGCCTCCTGAGTAGCTAGGATTACAGGTGTGAGCCACCGGCGCCCGGCTGAATTATATCTTTAATATTTCATTCAAGGAGGAAGTGCAAACTCCTTTTGTGTGTAATATCTAGAACTCTAATTTTGCTATGACTCTTGGGGAATAGTTTTATCTAGGTATGAAACTATACTTATACTGATGATTTTTTTGGGGGGTGGGGGGTCTGGTCGTGGGGCCTGAACTCTGGGCCTGGGCGCTGTCCCTCAGCTGTTCAGCTCAAGGCTAGCGCTCTACCACTTGAGCCACAGCGCCACTTCCGGCTTTTTTCTTTTTGCTTATGTGGTGCTAGGGAATCGAACCCAGGGCCTTATGCATGCAAGGCAAGCACTCTACCACTGAGCCACCTTCCCAGCCCCCCCTCATGATTATTTTTAATACTTTGAAGATTTGTTTGCGTTTTTTATTGTTGGTTTAAAGTCTGCTGTCAATCCATTTGTCATTGTTTTGTAAAAATCTTTTTCTCTTTCACTATATAATCAGCAATTACACTATAATGCACCATACGTTTATCTTGCCTTGGTACTTAATGTCTTTTCAATTCTTACTCAATTCTTAAATTCTGGATTGTTCCTCAGGTATTATCTCTTCAAAACTTTTCTGCTAAGTCTAGTTTTGTTAGGAGGATATTCTGGAAACTTCTGAACAGACACAATGGCATTTTCAAATCTGTTATCTTTGGTCTTGAATGTTCTTTCATCTTTTACTTCTGAGCCTGATTTGTGTTAGTGAATTACATAATAGTTTCTTCCAGAATACATAAATTCTCCTACTTTTATTTATTTTTTATTTTTTGTCGGTTGTGGGGCTTGAACTCTGGGCCTGGGCGCTCTACCACTTGAGCTACAGCGCCACTTCCGGTTTTCTGGTGGTTTATTGGAGATAGGAGTCTCACGGTCTCTCCTGCCCGGGCTGGCTTTGAACCGCGATCCTCAGATCTCAGCCTCCTGAGTAGCTAGGATTACAGGTGTGAGCCACCAGTGCCGGGCAAATTCTCCTACTTTTAATGGGTTAACAACAAACACAATGAGATTGGATTTTGCCTAAAGAAAAATAGCTCATAAGAGATAGAGTTTTTGTGGCTCATGATTTTGATTCTGTCTGTTGTGAACACATAAATTTAACCCAAAACCCTGAACAGTGAAGTAACGTCCGATCACTGCCTTGCCTTGTTATGTGGGTAGATGTCATTGGGAGGATGAAGTAACTTCAGACGCAGCAGACTGCAGGATGCCACGTGCTAGAAGACCTGAGAGGTGTCATAGCTATATTTGGCCTCTTTTCCATTTCATTCTAAGTTGTTTCTTAAAAAGAGGACTTTAGTTTCTTTCTCTTTCATGCTATATTTTTTTTCCTTCCCCCCCCTTCTTTTGGCTGTTTACATAGACTGTTTACCAACCTTTGTTATAAACTGTTTGTCTCTTTGTAATGGAAGAATTTTGTTTTATTGGTCAGATGTTGTTAAGCTTAGGATTTTCCAGCAATAAGGAGGTAATGAAATGTTTATAATCCTATTCTATAAATATAAAACAAAGTCAATTATTTTCAATATTTGTGAAGCACAGAGGATGCTAGATATCAGGTATTACTGTAGTTGGGGGAGAGAGGTTTAGATTCACACAGATGTTGCACTCATTCTGTGTGTGTGTGTGTGTGTGCGCGCGCACACACACACATGCATGTGAGCTAGTACCAGTCCTGGGGCTTGAATTGAGGGCCTGGGCACTATCCCTTTGCTTTTTTACTCAAGGCTAGCATTCTACCACTCAAGCTATGGCTTCACTATGGCTTTTTTGCTGGTTACTTGAAGATAAGTCATGGACTTTCCTGCCTAGGCTGGCTTCCAACTGTGAGCCTCAGATCTCAGCCTCCTTAATAGCTAGGATTATAGGTGTGATAGTAGCTAGGTTTTAGCACTTAGCTGCATCCCTGATTGTTTTACGTAGTGTATCTATTACTACATCTCCAGTAGTTTAGGAGTCATACCACCTTGCTTGAGCATTAGAGCCAAAGATGAGAGTGGCACATATATTGTTTGGTCTTTCATTTTAAAAAAAAATGTTTTTCTGACAGTGGAACTCACAGACCCATAATGAAACAATCATGGAAAGCAGTTGCAGTACAGAATAAAGAAAACTGAATGAAGGAAAGTGGCACAAAGGAGAATGTGGTTAATTTTGCCCAGTTAAGGGCTGCTTCCCAGAGGAGGAGCTAGCTCATTGTCTGAAATGGGCTTTGAAAGGGGAGTTTTCTATAAAGTGAAAGACTCTTCAAATGATAGGAACAGCATGTACTTTATTAAAAACTCCAGCTGTTCTGCGGGGCTGTGAATATAGAATGTTTCTCTGAAAGCTGACACCAAGTGGTAGTGGCTAGTATGTGGCACTCTGGGTACCTCACAGAAAGCCTGGATGTCCCTTCAGTTGACAGCAGAGTCACTTTAAGGATTAAAACTTCTGCATTTCTGGCGGTGTTGAGGAAGCTGGATGGAAGCTGAGACCAAGGCAGAGTTCACTGAGACTAGAATGTTGTTTCAGTTACCCCAGGAAGGAACATGGGGCTCAAGACTCAAGACCAGTAGAAACAGAGCAAGAGAAAGTTAAGGGATAAAATCCAGCACTGAAAAACTGTGGGACTGGACACACAGGGGTGTAGTTGATTGGGCCCATAAGGAGAATTTTTTCTTCACTATCAGGCTCCAGCAATAAATATGCAGCAACTATCTCTCCATTTATTTCTGCCCAGCAACCCCAGGCCTGAAGGAAATGAGCAATATTGGTTTCCCTCAAGAATAGTGCAGTAGAGAAGCTGCCCAAGTAAAGAATGGCTTTGCATGGGAGCAGCTCGCTAGGAAAACAATAGAATAACAGAGAAACCTAGTTCTAATTGAATATCTTTGGCAGAATCCCCTCCTTTGCCAGGGATGGCTTTGATACTAAGTTTGTGACTTCCTTCTTTAGCTCCCTTTCATCACTGCAGGGGGAGTGCCAGTCTCATGTCCCATCAGCCAGCTCCATGCCCCTGATCTTCAAATCGTTCTTTCTGAATCATTAGCCTTTTTTCTCTTAAGTTAAAACACATTTCACTAACTATTATGTACCAGGCATAGTGGCAGGTGTTTTCACATGTCTTCTCATTCAATACCCACAGCAACCTAAAAGATCATTGATGGATTGTATGTACAGATGAGGAGCCAAGATTTCAAGACATAAGTGACTATCCCAAGTCACACAAAAAAATGGATTCTTGTCATAAATCTAGTGCTTTTATACCATCTTGTGGCTATCTAATCTATTAACATAAGCTTTTTTCTTTGGTATATGTTTTTCTCAGAAATTTCTATTTATTCATCCATTCATTGTTTTAACTGTAAGTAGCCCTTCTATGTGTGCCAATACCATCACCAGTTTGGGGCACTAGGTTGATGATAGGGAATAAAGCAAACCAATGCAGAGAATGACAAGCAAATAAGTATAATAAAGTAAGAAGCGTGGAGGATGTTATGGAAAATCAGGCACTTACCAGGCACTGGGCTTAGTTAAGGTGCCAAGAGAGGTCATGGAAAGAGACAAACTAGAAGGTGAAGACCAGAGGAGAAGGTCTTAAATCCTATCAAGATGTCAACAGTGAATCCTGAAGCCAATAGGGCAGCTATGGGAGAATTTTCAAAGCAAGAAAGTAACATGAATGTGCAAATATTTTTTTTAAGTGCTTATGGTAGTAGTGAGAAGAGAGAAATAAAGGTGAGCTGGGTAACACCTAAAGAATGATCTGTTACCATAGTTCAGGGCAAAGATGGAGGCCTGTACTGGGGAGGTGACTATAGAGGTGAAGCAAAGGGGATGGCTTACTGAGTGGGAAAGAGTAAAGTCCACAGTCTTTGCTGATTTAATGGTAGGGAAGAAAAAGAAAAGTAAATAAGACCTACCCAGATGACTGGCTAGAACTGTTCCCACAGGGTGGGACTTGTATCCACAGGTATAAAAGAACTGTTTGGGGTAGGAGAAAGATAATCAAGTAGTTTATTTGTGATATATCAGTGGATACCCAAGGGATGTCACTTTGGCAGCGTTGCCTATGAGTTGGGGAGATTAGGAGACAGGTGAAATGGAGGTGTAGATTTGAGAGATGTCAACGTATGAATGGTAATGTGTTAACCAAGGAAGGGGCATAAAGCGGTGTAAAGGAGAACATATACCAGAGAAAAATCTGTTTCACAGACTAACACAAAAGGAGGCACTGGCCAGGGAGCCAGCAAAAGGTGAATAAAACCAGGGTAACTACACTTAAACCAAGGGAAGAAAATACATAATACACAATGTCTGATACCAGTCACTGAAAAGAGGTACACCAAAGAAAGGTTCCCATAACTATTAACCCTGGAATGTCTCAGATGCCTGAGTAGAGTGACTTTGGTGGAGATGGGGTCTAGATCAAGTCTAGACAATCTTACAGGTAAAAGGAGAAAAGGAGGATCAGGTCAGGTGGCAGAGGGAAGACTTAGGGGCTTTGAGTATTTTGTTTGTTGCGTTCACATTAGAAGAGACTTGAGCACACAGAAGTGTTGTGGAGAAAAATCCCTGGCAAATACGGGTATATGGAAGAGGTGTTGGGCAGTGGTTGGAGACATGGAGGATCAGTGCTTTGGGGAGAATGGCGGTTTCGGTGAAGAATAATGGTGTGTAATACGTACAGATGTTTATATGTCTCCTTTGACCTAATGTTGGGGTGTTACCTATTTGTAGAGTAGAGGTGTGCCTTTCTTCTGTGCTCCTAAAGAGGAGAGTCATAATGCAGGCTTATTCTTGTTCAGGGAGCTAGTAATCAGTGAGAGGGGGGTCCTATTAAAGACATCTTCCCCTCTGTCCTGGCTTGTGACATTTGTCTCCCACTGAGTTACATTTATGGGTGATTGAGGCTAACTCTAATGGTGTCATCTCTCTTGGAGTTTCAGTGACTAGCATGGTTTTCACAAGATG
This sequence comes from Dipodomys ordii, assembly GCF_000151885.1. Taxonomy (NCBI): domain Eukaryota; kingdom Metazoa; phylum Chordata; class Mammalia; order Rodentia; family Heteromyidae; genus Dipodomys; species Dipodomys ordii. Next base: position 843,168 of record NW_012267271.1, on the reverse strand, counting down.
CTCTCCAAAAGGCAGACTGTCACTCTTGTGTTCCTTCTTGTGGTTAGTGTCCCAACAAAGGTTGGTTTTCCCAACAAAGGGAAACCCCAGGAGGCCAGGTTCTACCTAAAAATTAGCATAAGAATTCTTCAGAGGGCTGCTCCGCTGTCTGGGCTCCCCTGCACAGTCTCTCAGTAGAAATAGGTGTGCGCAGGTAAAAGGCTTACCTCACCTGGCTTTAGCCCTGGCCCTACTGCTCTGGGTTGTTATGTGTGAAATAGTCTGCCTTCTATGGTTCTCTTGAGTGGGCCCTGGTAGAGAAGAAGCCTGGAATGCTAAGCAGAGTTCAGGGTGGACTGCTTGGATTTAAGTCTTAGTGATCTCCTGCCCATCTTATATCAGCAGAGCTAATAGACAACTAGAGCAGCGCTCTCTCGGTGTTGAGCCCTTCCTCTTTACTGCTCCTGAAATCGGTTTTGGTTTGTCAGATATGTTGCCAAGGTCCCCCATGATGAATATGCCTCTTCTCTGTGTCTTTCTTCTACTACATACACTGTGGACGTCTTGAAGGAAGGGGTATTTCTTACTCATCTTTGTCCCTAGACACAGTGAGTCTCATTGAATGCTTGTTCAAGTCTCCACTCGATGTTGTCCTCCCTCTTAGCAGTTTTGTTTGCGGCTCCATCTCTAGCCTTTGGGCTTCTTGCTGGCTGGGACAGTGTCCAGGGCTTCCTGCATCCCCGGTGAATGTATAGCATACATTTGGTACATGGCAGCTGATGGAATTGTTAAGTGGCATTTTCACCAGTTCAGAGTCTGGGACATAGTAGGAGCTCATTAAAAGGTAGCCAAATGGCTGTTGTCATCATTAACACCAAAAAAAAAAGGAGGAGAAGGAGAAGAAAGTAAAGATGGGCATCCAGTCACCCACTTTTCTGTGAAGTGTGGACACTGATTGGAAGACTGTTTCACAGAAACAAAATGGCCCTTTATTCGTTTTGGGGAAGGGAGGAGGGCTAACAAGAGAGAGTCTTTTTCAAGTGTTTGCTCCATCTTGCTGCCACTTTACTATGTGTGGCTGCTGTTGCTATGGCAATTCTTTAAGCAATTGAATAGAACAGCACCGAGTTGTTGCAAACTGGCTCTAATTGCTCCTGTGCACCAGGCCTGCCCACACGACCACTCTATGCCTAGTGTTCCCTTTTTCAGATGTGTATTTTCATAAATCTCTGGGCATTGTGCAGCTCCCTTGCTCTTGTGACATTGCCATCCTCGGGCAGAGGGCACAAGAAGCAGCTCTGGGTGGGAGAAAGGGTACCGCCAATTTTCCCTGTGTGAGCGAGCAATGCAGACCCCTATGTTCAAGGGGGTAGCAGGATGCAGGCTCAGCGGGGCCTTGAAATCAAATAAAACATTTGTGGGATAAGTTTATTATATGTGTTTGCCATTGTTGGGCAATTTAGTCATCTTTTTAAAGCCAGCCATACCATTCCTGCTTCCTCCTGCCATGAGGGCCCGGTTCATTGTGTGGTAAGAAGTGGTTTTAACCTTGTGTGAGTGGGGAGAACTGATATGAGGAGAAGTGTGGAGGGAGCTGGTTTGGATTGTGTCCCTTCTGGGTGCCAGGCATTGTGCTGGGCACACTGTGTTCTGCTTCTTATTCCACAGATACATTCAAGCAAAGGTGAAAATGAGAGAGCCAGTAGTCACAGATAAGGAAACTGAAAGGCAAAGATTTATTGCTGGGACTCTCCATCTATGCATATATGCCTGAGAATCAACCCTAGTCCTAACTGATCCTACACCTTTGCTTTTTCCACTTAGCCAGGTGTCCCCCAGGGAGAAGGCCAGAGTTTGGTGACACACAAGACCCACATAGCCTAGGCTGTCTTAGAACTCACTGTGTGAGTTCCATGGTATGGCCTTGAACTTAGAATTTTCCTGCCATATTCTCCCAAGTGCAAGAATTACAGTCATGAACCCCCATCCCTGGCTTAGGGAACTAGATTTCACCTGACTGTGGCATTTAGCCAGCTCCCAGGAGTTTCAGCATATAAAACTCTTTAAAGGATCATAAAATTTAAGAACCATAAGAATACCTTTCTTACTCTTATTTATATTAAAAAACAAACAACCACTCCAAATTAGGTGATATCCCTTTTTTACAGATGAAAAAGTTGAGGCTCAGAGAAGGTAAGTGACTCCCACAGTTACAACAGTGGGGTCAAAGCCCCCTAACCACTAAGCTACCTCTCGTAGGCTTCTTTGGCAATTCCATGGACATTTTTCAGTATTCCAGGAAGTTTGAATAGCTACTGGAAAAGTTTTCTTCCTGTCCCTGATATTTCTGGAGAAATAAATTTAAATTTACAATGCCCTAGTACTGAAAGCAGAAGCGCTGGTGTGTGGGGCTACCTTTCTGGTGGCTACCTCAGTGTGGTATGACTTTGCACCAAGAACCTTGGTCAGTCAGTCCTGCCACCCAGCAGGATGGCAGAATAGAATTGAGACCTCCCTCTCCCCCTGGCCCTTCTATTCTGCTATAGTATGCTTGCAAAACTTATTCTAGTACCAGTTTTTTCTTTAATATTTCTATATCTATTCTCATTCATCCATTCAGGTGATTATTATTAATGCCTACTTTATGTTAAACACCTTCTTGATAGATAGTGGGGACAGATAATATGCCAAGAGGCTTTCAGCTGTAGGGACCAGGAATGTGACAAAATAATATGGACTATGTTATCCATCATAGGACAGTCAGAGGTAGGAGTTCAATGCTTGGCAAATTAAGTCACTGATGATATTTAGAAAAATTTCATTCTTCCCTTTTCTAGCCCAGCCTCTCAGCGATGCCACCAGGTCTCAGTGTAGCTATGTCATTTGCAGGTATCACAGCCACCCAACAATTTCCAAAGCTGGGGGGGGGCAGGGAGGAGGGAAGGGGCGGGGGGAGATCTTTTTCAACCAGTATCTCTTAATGATTGAGAAAAATTTTCTTAGCAACTCTCCTGGTAACTTCTTGTGTGTCACTGACCAGCATGGAATCAGTATCTGTGCTCTACCAAGCATGGGGAGTATCTGGCCCTGGGGCTAAATAAGGCCCATGAAATGATTTGGTGTATGATGCTTCTTGTTTGATTCTCATTGGCTACCCATGCCAATCTGTCTCTATTCACAATTTTATATGATCCCTGAATGATGTTACAGATATCCAAATGACCCTTGGCAGAGGTAAGGTCCTCTTACCCAGCCACTAGTAAGAAGATGAGGCTTCTGGGCTTAGCTTAGACATAAAGACTCACACCGGCTCTGGGGACAGCACCTGGAGCATGTGGAGGCTGAGGTATGGACAAAATGGGGATGCTGTTAGGAAAGAGAGGGGAATGAATGGTGCTAGGCTGCTAACAGTAGTGACAGCAGCAGATGACACAGGTCCTCTGGGAGCTTCTACAGGAGGGGCACAGTGAGGAGAGAGGGAGACAGATGGACACACCCTTACCAGTGTTATCCTGTGTGTCTTCTTCAGACCCAATGATCAGGAAGTGCTCTCAGAGTTGATATTTCTCCTGAGGGATAAAAGACAAAAGTCAGCCAGGCATGCTGGGTAGAAGGGAGAAACCTCTAGGAGTGGGAGGGAGGAAGCAGGCACCCTACAGCAACCAGAAGAAGCTAGCAAGCCTGCTGGTAGGGCTCTTGCAGGAACAGAAAACAGTTTGAATTTTATTCCTAGTCAATGGAAAGCCAGTGAAGGGTTTTGAAAATGGATAAAATGGCCAGTTTTGTATTATTTTTAAATCCCACTGGCTTTGGCAGAAGCACAGAAAGAATTAGAAGGTCACTGTGATCACCCCTCAGGAGTTGGGGGGGGGGGGAGGTGGAGTCCTGGCCCCAATGGCATGAGTGGGAACAAAAGAAAAGAGCTCTTTGCGGTGGGACCGATAAGACTAGTTAGGCACTGTACTTGGTGCCTTCCAACTGCCCCTCTTCTCCAGGCTTCTCTGTTCCCAGGCAATAATTGATTGTGAAATCTACTACCTTTCCTATCATACAAATAAGGAATTTACAGCCTAGGCACTGGTGATTCACACCTATAATCCTAACTTCTAGGAGGCTGAAATTGAGGATTGATGTTTGAAACCACCCAGGTAGACAAAGTCAAGAGACTCTTACTCAATGAACTCGCAAAAGCTGCAAGTAGAGGTATAGCTCTAAGAGCTGAGCACCAGCCTTGAGCAGAAAAAGCTAAGTGAGAGCTTATAGCCCTGAGTTCAAGCGCCAGCATGGGTGTATACACACACATGCACGGAGTTTCCAAGAAGTAGCCTGCACTGGGTCACAGCATATCCATGGTGCCAGACCAGGGAGGGGAAGAGCAGGATTTGAGATGTGGGATAGACAAGCAGGAGTAACTCAGCAATGTTCTTGGATTGTTTTCCTAGCCAGAGCTTTTGTTTTTGAGGGTGATATTTTGAGAACTGCTGTCTCCGTGGGAATATCTTAGTTATGTACAGCAGAGACATCTCTGTGTCTACATTTTCTTGTATAACACATGGCTGTCTTTATAATGAGTGCCTTCTTTATATGGGGTTATCAGAGTAACTCTGAATCTATTTTACAACTAAATTAATGATATCCAGGAAACATTTATTTGGCTCCTTTTCTATTTATAATATTGTTACCAACTAATTGCCTTTGAATGTTCCTACTTATAGGGTCCTTTTTGCTAGTTAAAAATCCATCCCACGTAGGTGAATCCCTAATGCCACTCAGGGTCACCCAGTCGCTTGTGAAGTTTCTCTTGTTGTTGTAATGACAGGAGCAATCATAAAAATTTATATCAGGGCAAAGGACCACGTTGAGACAACATCTAAAAATAATAATGTGTATTGTTGAGTGGGTTTTTTTCTGATTATAAAAGTAAGACATTTTCATTGTATGACATTTGAGAATGACAGAAAAGCTTAAGAAAAAAAGAGAGCACTAACATTCCTACCACCCTCCAGGGCAAAAGCAGTAAGTTCTGCTGCACTTCTTTCTAAATGGTTTTATGCTTTTTTTTTTTTTTTGCTCATAATCCATCTCATACCATCAGTGCAGTGTTTTCTTTTTCATATAACATATCCATACTTATCCTTAGACCATGAGATATTGCCTACAAATAATTAGTTGTAAACAGTTATAATTCCTTTGTTTGAATTTCCTTGCCCCATCCTCTCTGAAGGGAAATTTAAATTTTTGGTGTTATTTTGATGTATATATATATATATAAAGACTAGTGACATTTTTGAGTTTTTCCTTCAATTCCATGAATTAGTTCCAATGCTGGATTAAAGAATGCCTAGATAGGTATATTTAAGGTTCTTGATATAGTTGCCAAATTACTTCTCATAAATGGTTTACTATTGTTCATTGTTATCAACATTCCAATTGTGGCCATCTGGACTCAACTAGGAATTTTTTGTTTTTTATCTTTGCTAATTTAATAGGTAGAAAGTGGAATTGTTTTCATCTTTATTGTTTTTTACTACTTCCCTCAGTGTTGGTTCATCTTTACTTTTTATTTTTTAGTATTTTTAACTCTTACGTTTATAAGTCCATAATTTATGCATTTGATATATGCACACTAAGGGCTGGGTATATAGCTTAGTGGTAGAGTGCTTGCCTAGCATGCATGAGGCCCTGGGTTCAATAGCTCAGTTCCACATAAACAGAATTAAAAAGCTGGAAGTGGTGCTGTGGTTCAAAGTGGTAGAGTACTAGCCTTAAGCAAAAGGAAGCTCAGGGACAGTACCCAGGCCCTGAGTTGTCCCCAGGGCTGACAAAAAAAAAGATATATGTATACTATATCATTTGTTTTATTTCAGTTTTCTGCATTTTTCTGAGTCACTTGAAGGCAAGCTGCACTTCTGTGTGTCCTAAGAATTAGAACTCTATCCTCATATCACTCTCAGGAAATTGGATATGGATAATAATAATAATATGTTAATCATACTATGGATAAAAATAATACTATGTAAGTAGTATTATAGAACATTCCGTTCTCATAACTGGCTCTAAAATAACTCTTTTTGTCATTGTTTTGTTGTAGTTTTTGTTTTTCAACATTGGAGTTTGAACTCAGGGCCTGGTGCTTGCTGGGCAGGCACTCTGCTTGACATACCCTATCCAATTTTCCTTTAGACATTTTTTTTGGGGGGGTCGGTCATGGCGCTTGAACTCTGGGCCTGAACACTGTTCCTGAGCTCTTCAGCTCAAGGCTAGTGCTTTACCACTTGAGCCACAGAGCCACTTCTAGTTTTCTGGTGGTTTATTGGAGATAAGAATCTCACAGACTTTCCTGCCTAGACTGGTTTTGAACTGCAATCCTCATATCTCAACCTCCTAAGTAGCTAGGATTACAGGCGTGAGCTACCAGCACCAGCGCCCGGCCCTTTAGACATTTTTTTAAGCTAGGTCCTCACATTTTTGTACAGGTTAGCCATGGACCACTATGCCCCTACTCATGCCTCCCACATAACTGAGATTAAAGATATGAACCACTATTCTCAGTTTGCTGGTTGAGATAGGGTTTTGCTAACTTTTTTTTTTTTAAACCTGGGCTGACTTTAAATGATGATACTCCCAATTGTTCCTTCCCAGATAGCAGGGATTACTGACATGTACATTGGCTCAAATCAAAGATCATATGTTGCATTTGGTTGTTATGTCTCTTTAGGGTCCTTTAAAACAGTATGTCCTGCCTTTTGTTTTATTTTGTCTTAAGTCTTTTATGACGTTGACTTTTTTTCTTTTTTTTAGTATATGTGCTCAGTTGTCTGACTCCATTGTCCTATTGCTGCCCTTCTTTTCTTCCCACCCGGATGCCGCTGTGCCCTGCCCCCTTGGACACTGGCGTGCAGGACTGAGCCATTACCATCCACCCTTCATAATGCCCTCCCTCTCAGGTCCCAGAACGCCAGAGTTTTTTGCTTTAGTTATAACTCCTTTCTCTTTTTTTTTTTTCACATGGACTTGTTTATTTTTTCTTTCATACATTTGGATAAATAGGATTATTCCTTACAAATGTCACAGAATCATAAACGGATGATATTCACACTTGGCATACAGACAGTCCATCATTGACTGTACTAAGTCCGGTTTGGCTTTAATGGAAAAGTTGATAATGTTGGTATCAACCAGCATGTGGTAAGGTGGGCCAAGTTGTGTATTATACTGGAAAAATAAGCAGGAAGGATGTTGGGGGACTTCTCTTTCCTTCAGTGCAGTGGGATCCTTCTTTTCTTTCTTTTTAGGCTTTAACCTATCCTTTTCTTTAAGTCTCTCATCCCTCAGACTGAGCATTCTTTTCATGGTCGCATAAAACTCCTTTCTCTTGTTCTAATCTTGTGAACAAGATCTTGTTCTAATCTTGTGAACAAGATCTTACAAAGAGTTAAGTTTGGGGACCAGGCAGCTGCTCAAGCAGGCATCATAGTGGGCAGAGCAAGGCAGTGATCAACAAAGACATGCCCTTCGCCCTCTGTGAAGTAAACCCAGCCATAGTGACCTGCCCATGTTGTCCATGAAGCGGCCAGCCAGTGGTCCAGGACAGGCTCCATATGTTGATTTCGGGGCCAGTTGAGGGCAGCACTAACCCAGAGCAGTATTTCCAATTCCTTGTAGAAGTGGAGGCAAGTTGCCTAACTCTTTGGGGCCTCAGTTTCTTCAACCGTGAAAGGAGGAAATGACTGGAGGAAATCTAGAGACTCCTCCAGCTCTGGCATCTTCAGCCCCTGTATTTTTATTGGCCTTGTGAGCAACCAGGAAAAGAGGTGAAGATCTTACCTGAGCAAATGAAGGCATAGGGATTCTGCCAGCAAACCGCAGGTCAGTCATAGCTCACAGCCTATTCAGACTCAGCTTACAAATCATGTTTCCTACTTGAAATCTTCAGTAACATGCAAACCACATGTTTTTTTGTTTTTTTAAAAAAAGAGAGAAATATTTACCCCAGCACATCAATGGTTTGGACTTCCAACTTAAGCCTTTGACTTTTCCCTGTGTCAGACCAACTCTTGCTATGGATACAGAATGAAGATGGTCTAGGCCACATTCGGAATGAAAGCCCACAAGAAGCTACCCCTGAGGTCTTTATCCCAGAGCTCAGGCAGGACCACCTCACAGAACACCTGAGGAAGAGCCCACAGGCTTCAGAATATCTTTCAATAATAGGAAGTGGAATGGTCCAGGTCCCTGAAGCCCATTCAGTGCCACAGGTACTGAGATCATCATGCAGTTTCTGTGACACCAGAAATGCTTTAACATCTCTTCAGGTTACTTACCTTGTACAACTCTGAGACAAACACACATCCCATGTAATTTAACCCAGAGGCATATATCATTATCCCCATTTTCCAGCTTAGGAGCCAAGAATTCAGTCAAGTTCATACACCTAATAATAGCCACCTATAAGCTATAACTACTACCTATAAGCTCTAAATCTGTGCCTCATTCCACTGTTCCAAGCTTGTGTACTCCCCCAGCCCCCCCACCCTCCTCTACTGGGATACCCTCCTACAGCAGCAGTTCTGTTTGGTGTCTGATTTGTGCTCTATGGAGGTCTGTGACGCTCCATCAGTGTTGTCTGCCAGGACAGCCAGTGAGGAAGGAACACTGCAAAGAGGCACGAAGGAACTGCAGACCCCATGATGCCGAGAAGGACACTCACCTTTCCTCATTTGAATCTGCACGTCCTAGTCCCAGGGTGCTGTTCTGCCCGAGATCGGTGTCTATAGCGGCCTCCAAGCTTTCAAGTGAAGTGAGCCAAGTGCCAGCCCATTCACTCGCACCCCACTCCCGTGGCCAGGGGCCACGCTCCCCCTCGAAGCCAGCACAAGGCGAGGTCCTCATGGGGCCTGGCCCTCTGCGTTCTGAGAGGAAAAATGAAAGTTACTTTATTCCCCGGTCTCTTCATGTCTCCCATTATGAGGAGAGGGCTCCGCAGTGAGGAGCCAGGGCTGTGATATTTCTGCTTCAGCATGAGACATTCATATGTTTGACTAATCAATTCTTTGGCACTGACTTCCCGGCCTGCATTTTGTTCTCTTGCTTTTGATCGTCTGTTTGCCTTTTTGCCATTCTGCTGGTTCTTGTTTGGAGCTTTTATTTTCCAGGAACGCTTTGACCTACTCGATCTGCTATATTCTTCTCCCTGTCTCCTTTTGTCATGTTTCTCTCTGATTTTGGTTTCCCGCCTGATTGACCGCACACAGCTTCCACATATAAGCACAGTGGAGACCCCCAAGTCACGAGGCCTTGAGAACTCCTAGCTTTTGTGCAGGAAGCCAAGAGACACTGGACCACAGACTGTCCCCAGCTCCCCACCCAAGCTGGGCTGCAGCCCTTCTGTCCTTTCCATCCCCTTTCCAGCCTCTCTGTGTGACAGACAAGCACTAGCTGATAGAGTCTTGGTGGCTCTATGGGTCACAAAGCCCTCTGTAATGCTCACCACAAGCTAGAGAGTAACTGCAAGTACTAAGATCAGCTACAGCGCTGCATTAAAGCATTGGGCTTAGAAACTGAAGGTGATTTGCCCAGTGTTCCAGTGCTCATAAGTGGTCAAGTTAGGACTAGAACCAGTTCTGCCCTGAACCAGGCCTTTGTTCTACTGCCACAGTTGTCAGATGATAGCTGACTTCATCTCTCCAGCAGCTGCTCTGTGCTCCACTGGTGCAGAGGTGAGACGGGGAGGCAGAGTTGTGCTGTGCTGCTTCTCCCTGCACAGTCTTGTTCAGCACAGTGGGTGATGGCAGTGCCACCTGTGGCAGCTGCCAGGGCTCAGCACTTACTCTGCACCGTACTCCTCGATCCTCACAGTAACTTGAGTCTAGCACAGTAGAACAGTTTCTAGAGGCCCCATTCCAATGCCAGAGGAGGTCCCAGGCCTCAGTCTGATGCACTAGATAGATGGGCTGTTGCCTGAAGAGTCCTCTATCCTGAGACCACTGAAGCATAGCAGAGTGTGTTTACCCTGGGAAGGCCTAACAAAAGGCTTTGCAGAGACGGGGATTAAATAGGGCTTTGTAGGATGAGGAGATGGTAATGGGCCTTCTTCTCAACCTGCTTCCTGGCCTGGCCTGGCCTGAGAAATGTTGACCTAAACAACGTTTCCATCTGAGGATCTCAAGACTGACATCACCTGCTGCACACCGGAGTCTCTTCCCATAGCCTCCGTTGAGGATTCCTAGTGCAAGAGGCTAGGAATCCTCAACGGAGGCTATGGGAAGAGACTCCGGTGTGCAGCAGGTGATGTCTTGTGCCAGAAGCTTTCTTCTCCCAAACCAATCTGTTCCACCTTTAGAGTACTTCTTTTAGTAATCACTTCTTATTTTAGTGAAAAGTAGCCCTTCCTATCCCATCTCTAAGAATATTAGGGTAACTGAAAGTTCAGGATGTCTTTCTTGTTCTTCTATTTATACTTTTTCAGAGGCAATTAATACTTCACTCTTCACTTAGTCCCTTCTTGGTTACCTTAGACACTTGTTAAATATTTATTTAATTGTTTATACTACTTTTGCTTTAATTTCTGTGGTTAGGAGAATCAGCAACTCTTTTTTTGTTTTTGTTTTTATTGTTATAAAGGTTGTACATAGAGGAGTTGCAATTACATAAAAGAATCAGTAACTTTAAAATTTTTTTATTATTATAAAGGTGATATACAGAGAGGTTACAGGTACATAAGTCAGGTAAAGCGTACATTTCTTTTTAGATAGTGTTACCCCTTCCCTCACTCTCCCCCAGTGTTTCCCTTCTATCTACAAGTTATATAGTTCATTTTCAAAATTGTACCTAGTGACTATCACTGCTGCATTTGCTCACTCTTTGTCCCTCCATTTCTGTGTCTTCCCTTACCCTCCCAAAGACAGATAAACAAAAAAAGAAAAGAAAACAAAAACAGCAACATAGAGAAACCTGTTTCCATTTGCTGGAGTTCATTTCAATAAATGTTATTTTATATGATCAGCTGCACATAGGCCTTGTGCTTTGTGTTCCTCTCCTAAAAGTGTGTGTGAATGCTTAGAGTCCTGTATAATTTGTCATGTCCCAGTGTACTTTAGATCTAGCTCTTCCACATGTGAGGGAAAACATGTGCTGTTTATATCTCTGAGCTTGGCTTATTTCACTTAACAGAATCAGTTAAAACAAGTACTTTCAAGTACTTTGAAACTCTTAAAACAAGTACTTTCCTCACTGAGGTACTCAGCAAATTACATGCATGTCAAATTGTGGAATAGTTCATTTTATTATAGTTTCCAGAACAGACCATTTTACAAAAGATGGGAAATAGATAGGAACTTCATGGGTATTGTCTTGGAATTTCCAAACCATGATTAATGCATTTAGTTTAAAACATCTCTATTTTCTTTTTCTGTCTTTCTTTTTTTGTCAGTTGCAGGGCTTGAGCTCAGGGCCTAGACGCTGTCCCTGGGCCTCTTTGTACTCTTTGTGCTAGTGCTTTACCACTTGAGCCACTGCACACTTCTGGTTTTTGAGTGGTTAACTGGAAATAAGAGTCTCATGGGGACTTTTCACCCAGGCTGACTTCTGAACCACAATCCTCAGATCTCAGCTTCCTAAGTAGCTAGGATTCAGAGGCGTGAGCCACCAGCATCTGGCTGTATTTTCTATGAGCATATGAGAATACGAATTTAAGGACACATTGGACTCTCAGGTGTAAACACTGTGATCTCACTGTTGTCACCAAAAGTGAAAGTTAAAAATGTGCCTTTTACCAAAACTATTGCTGCTTTGCTGTTTTTATTTTTGGAGCCTTGTGTTATTTAGCACTGGCCCTAGACTTTCCAAGCCAAGCTTTACAGCCACGTGTTCTTGATTAGTCCATCTCCCTTTGTGTGTGTTGTGTCATATAATGTCATCATTCACTCATTGTCAATGTGCTGGAAAAAGAACCTTGAAACTCTAGATTTTGATCTTGAAATCTTAAAACTGGGATTTTGATGCTAGAATTTGAAAGATGAAAAGTATGTTATTTTCAGAGTGGATATGTTTTAAGGGTAGCTGAATAAAGAGTCAAATGAAGTTTCACAGTAGAAATGGAAGCTCATTTTTTTATTCTTTGAACATTGGTTGCTTTTTAAAAAAGTTTTTATAGTGATATTTTCTGTTTTAATTCATTTGGGAAGAAAAAGTCAAAGTCCCACATAGTCAACTCAGATGGCTCGCAGCCTAGAACCTAGCACAGAAACAGTGAAGGAGCTGATATCCTGAATTGTCCATGCTGCTGTCCTCAGTGATACCAAATGTGCAGCTTGTAACTGAATTACTCACTACTTCTTGTAAATAAGGGCTTTCTGTAGATAAAAATCTATTGGAATCCCCTCCTGGACAGAAGTTCTAGATCTTGTGAGAGAAAACAGTGGTGGTTGCAGTTGTTCTTCTTAGCCCAGTTACCCATATGAAAATATTTTGTTCCTTCCATAGCATGCACAAGGCCTTAGGTTTGATTCCCCAGCACAGCACAATATATATGTGGTATGTGTGTGTGTTTGTGTAATATGTATGTGCATATATACATATATACTTTTTATACCTATATATATATATATGTATATGTGCAACTGTGCGACCACCACTGTTTTCTCTCACAAGATATGTGTGTGTATAAACACACACATATACACTTATCTATATATAAATGATCATTACAGCAGTTCATAAATTTGCTTCCTATGTACCAGGCACATATATTATTAACTTACTCCTTATAACCACCCTGTGAGGTATAAGTAGTATTGTTTTCCTTTTGTACAGTTGAAACTACTGAAGCACAGAAAGGTCCAGTGCTTTGCTCAAGGTCACACAGCTAGGCAGTGTTAGCACTGCAGAACATCTGGCTCCTACACACCATGTTGTCTCCCATAGCAGCACCGAAAGTGCTTGTTGTCTCTGGAACTTTCCATCCAGGTACATGGAAGGCATTCTCCTTACTCCTAAAAGCAGCAGCATAGTGGGTGGTGTTCCTAGCCTGCTATTTTTGATCACTGGGCACTTGTCTAAGGACATCCCATTGCAGGGTAGAAGAAACAGCATCTCTGACCCAGGGCCATTTGGGAGCATCTTATCACTATGGGACCTTTAAATATTCTGTTTCTAAATTTCAGCGCTAGTTTGGGCTATATTTACAGCATTTAACATGTGAAAAATCATTGGGAAAGTGGGCTTTTAAGTGGAACGGTTGTGTAATGGAATATTTCACGTTCCGGTTCAGCCCCAAAGCTCAGGGCTGATAAACAAAGCATCTGAAGCCAAATGGCTCCTCATCTGACCCCAATTAAAATAAAGATTTCATTCCATTCTGTCCTGACAGAGAGGAACATATTGTTGCCTTTAAGGGAGTTTGGTTTAGTTAATGAAAGAATTTTATTTCATTTTTCCCCCAAATACAATATCTAATTAAATAAAATTCAATTTGTTAGGACTTCTGGTAGGGATGTGTTAACTCTTTAAAGCTGTGTTGCCTACATGCCTCAAGATGTCGAGGCTGCCTGCGACTCCCACTTCACAATCCATTGTTTTCCAGAAGAAATGCGCCGGAGTCATTTCAAAGGCAAGCATTATTTTTCCAAGGTATATCTGTTTATACATCAGTTACAATACCCTGTGTAAGTAGCATGAATTCTGTGTAAAATATCACATATTTACATAAAGCCCCATTTCTTAGAAGCATTTGTTCCGTACATATTGTAATTTACCAATCGCATAGATCTGTGCCTATAGAATATATCACGCAGAGTTGTAGCTGCTAAAATATGTTAGGTAACATAAGTTGGATATTGATGCCAGATTATCACAGAGTTCCTTCAGAGTTCTCTTGAAAAAATATGTGGCTGTCGAAAGACTTCTTTAGTTAACATTAAGAGTGAATACCAGGCAGACTGTTTTGCGGGGGGCGGGGGGGGGGGGGGGGGGGGGGGGGGGGGGGGAATTGGAGAGGAGAGAAGAGGGGGCAGAGGGCATCTCAGTGTATCTGTGGGGGGGGGGGGGGGGGGGGGGAGTGTCCTCATGTCATGCTGCTGCTGCTTCTTTGTAGCCTTTTAAATGCATATCACAGCTCATCATGAGTGTTGGAGCCATTGTTACCAAGCATTGGGAGAAGTTTGCTTCTGCTCTGCTGGGCACAAGGGGGGCATTTGGATGTTAAGGACCCGATGGATCACCTCCATGCCCCTGAAGAATTGGCTAGGTCAACTATGGGGGAGGGCAGTGGGGGTAGAGATAGAACTGACCTGGGCATCAAGAGGGCTGGCCCCAGTGGGGAAGCCCCTCCCTTCTCAGGACTTCTCAGGACTTCGGGTTCATCATCTTGAAAATGACAGAGCAGGGTCAGCAGGTCTCTCAGGGCCCCTTGGCTCTGCCTGTCTCAGATTCTGTATTCAGTAGAGCAGAAAGTACGTGATGTTCTTAAATCCACAAAGAATTTGTAGTCAGATGCTTAGGATTTATGTCCTGAGAAATAAAAAGTCTTTAAGTCTGTAAGACTGAAAGCATGTTAACTATATTTTTTTTTAAAAAAGTCTTGCTTCCCAGTGGCTCCTCCTTTCATTCATTGAGCATAGAGTCAACGTTATTGTACATCCATTCTGTGCAGGCTCTAGGTCAAATGTACAGACATAGTCACTTGTGTTCCTGGCTTTCAGAAGCTTCTTGCCATTGGGGCAAAAAGCCAGTAAACATATCATCCCTTTGTGATGAGTGAGTGAAGTAGGTAAGATGGGGTGACAGGCAGGTATTGTAAGGAAGGGGATACTTTGGCTAGGACTTTTGAAGAGTACACATGGAAGTTGGGAACTTGTTCCAGGAAGACACACCAAGAATAAAGGGGTCACATAGAGACAAAATGGCAAATTACCCCATATTGATAAGATGGGCTCAAAGAGAGATCTGTCTGTTCAATGAAACCTGTGGGAAAATACATAAATTTTGGACATCATGCCTTTCAGCTAAGTTTTTCTGTGGGCTACCTGGCTGGAGAGAGCCTGAGGATCATCGCCCAGGGGTGAAGGGAGCCAGGCTTCCTCACTCATCAGTTCATCTGGCAGTAGCAGGATGCTGGGCACTGAAGGTACAGTAAGGAAGCACCAGGTCTCAATAGATCAGACCACTGTTTATTATCATCAATATGCAGTGACACACAACTGTAGTTTCAGCACTCAGGAGGCTGAGGCAAGAGGACCAGAATCATTTGAGGCCATGAATTCAAGGTCAGCTTAGATAACTCTGAGACCCTATTTCAAAAAGTGGAGGTTTTTAATATGATTGAGAAGTGCTACAGGAACAGCCAGCTCAGATGGGGGGCTGTTTAGCAGCACTTTCCTGAAGAAGTGACTAAGCTGAGCCCTGAAGGAGAAAAGAGACACTTCCTACCACTGTCATTGTCATCGATAGTGGGGAGAAATTGAGCTATAGGGGCAGACTGCAGGGGCCACATGGCAGCTCTGAGTGTCCTGGTACATCTTAAACTCAATACTGTGTCCTCAGCTACCTCATGAAAACAACTACTAGGCTACCTCTTGGGCGTGTTGTGAGGGTTGAGTTGCTGTGTAGGGGTTAGCATATTGGTACAGGAAGGACTGGGAAGAAATGAACAATCATTGTCCCAGGCCAAATACCACAGTTTATGATTAGGAGCTCCTCTTGCATCTCTGCACAGCACTTTTTGGGTGGTTTTTTTTTTTTCATTTGTTTTTATAGTGATGAGGCTTGAACTCGGGGCAAGCACTCAACCCACTTGACATATATCTCCAACTCCTTTTGCTTATTTTTCAGTTAGGATCTTGAGTCTACCTGGGGCTGGCCTAGACCACAATCCTTCTATTAATACCTTTCACCTAGATGGGATGACAGATCACCACTACCAAGTCTCCTCTGTTAAATAAGGCTAATAATTCTTCCTTCACGGGATTGTTGTGAAGACTCAAAAGCTTCATGTATAAAGCTACTCTGTATCAAGGACATATAGTAAGGGGTCTGTAAATGTGTTTCTCCTCCTGTGTAGTACAAACTCCTTCTCATTGGAATTTCCCAGCAGTTTCTTTACCCAGGACTTTGCACATTTAAGCTAACTCCTACTTATCAGCATAGAAATTATTCTATATTACAAGAATCTTTCTTTCCTTCTTTCTTTCTTTCTTTCTTTCTTTCTTTCTTTCTTTCTTTCTTTCTTTCTTTTTCTTTCTTCCTTCCTTCCTTCCTTCCTTCCTTTCCTTCCTTCCTTCCTTCCTTCCTTCCTTCCTTCCTTCCTTCCTTCCTTCCTTCCTTTCTTTCTTATCCGAAGGATATAATGATGGTGTTGGTAGGAGGGAGGTAAGACGAGGAAAAACCAGTAATAGCTAATATTTCCATGGTTAGCTATGTAAAATAGCTTGAACATTCTTAGTTTTTGCAATTGAAAAAGTGGCCACATGATCCTCCTCTGTGCTGCTGGTAGTAGTTCAGATGCTGCTTGGCGATTCTCATCAAGAGCCTTAAGAGTGCTTGTGCTCTGTTGGATTCCAAAACTTTCCAGAGTTATAAGTGAACACTGGACTAGGTAGTTATCCTGGGCTATACTCTGTCTGTCTGTCTGTCTATCTCTATCTCTATCTCTCTCTCTCAAGTAAAGGAGGTCACATGCTTCTCACACTGCCGTAAAGCGGGGAGGGAAGACACACCAAACCCAGCCAGAGACAGTAAAACTACATGCAGAGTTGTCACTCGGGAAGCTTTTAGATAGGCCCATTCACAGAGCTGAGTGGCATTGTGGCTACATGGCAGGGGAGGAGGTAGCACTGGAGAAGCAGACAGGGACCTGGTCTCAGAAGGCCGAGAAATGGCACATCCTGGTCCTCCACCTGGTTGACCTAGAAGCCACCTCTGTGAGCTTGCTTCCAGCTCAGCCCCAGCAGCCTAGAGACACTGCTCTGTTCCCACAGGGCATAGGTGTGTGGAGGCCGCGATTTTCTCTTGGCGCTCCAGACATCCACATCGATAACAGTGTCCTAATTAAATCCTATCGCAGTCCGGAGCGCACTGCTGACCTGCACACTCTTCCAAGTGGGTCTGATTCATAGAACATTTGTGCAGTTCTGCAGATCTGAAGAGGTATTTATTCTCATTTTTGCCTTCCCAGTCCAGCCAAAGTTCTAATTTGTGGAAGGCAGCTTTGGTAATTAGCAACGTGTGCTCTGTGAAGTGAAGCAGGAAAACCCAGGATAGGGAGGGAGTCTGGCTCTGGATATTCCTAGGCTTTGTTGTAAATACCAGTGAAAGCCTTAAAATGAAGACCTGTTTGTGTTAAAAATACAAAAATAAATAAATAAATAAGTTCAAAATCACTTGGTGAAGCTTGGTTATTTATTTGAACTCTGGCTAGTACTTAAATTTAGCTTCTTTTTTTCCGTTTTCTTTTTTTTGTTAAAAATGCCAGGAAAAGCAGGGAGATCTTCAGATCTTTAAATTTCCTTTTTTGGAAATGATGACAATGTTCCTCCAAAGTTTGCTTCTTACCTTTCCACCTTTGAACAATTGATTTTGATTAGAAACATTACACCCAGCATTTACTTTGACATCCCTGAGTACAAACAGTCATTTTAATGGTTTTTTTTTAAAACAAAATCATGACAGGGACATCAATCCTTTGCCTGCTGTATGAAGGCCTAGTATATTAATTGGCTGTCAGATTCTGAAGAAATAATGGATTAATGTGCTTGATCGTAGCGCTCTGTTCAGAGACTGAAGTTTGATCCTGATGTCCCCAGTCTCTCTGCTTAATGCAATTACAGATATGCATTCAGGACATTTGAGTGGATTGCATTTCATTAATATGATTTGAGCGGACAACATTAGGCTGCTGTCGGATCCTCTCTGACAGCTAATTACTAGAATGAAGCGTGTATACCGCTAAGGCACAATGGTGCCCTTATTGGGGCCATTAAAACAATAGAAAAACAGTGCGTTCAAACACTCAGAGTGTTACTTTTCATTTGTGTCACGGGCCATGGACATAGCTCAGTGTGGGAAGTTAGAAGAAAGAGATGGGCAAGAACTGGATGAGTCTTTAACAGCAGGACTTGTATTAGTCTTTCAAAGAATCCCAAGATCTACTTGTTTTTCTGCTATGGGAATTGAGAAATGAGTTGCCTAACATTGACCTATGGTTTTCTCCAGCTGAAGTATCATGATCTGTCACCATAGACACTTGGTATTTTGCCCACTTTTTTTTGTCTCCTCCCATGTCTTTCATACTGGAAAGAGGTGTAATATAAAACACAATGGACTGTAAGTTCTTCCTATGGGAAGCAAAAGGGGCCTTTGCCTTCTGACATTAAGACCCTACTGTCTACTGCGGAGGGCAGAGTCATATAGTATTGATTATCAGACTTTCTTCCTATTGGGGCTACTCCTAGCCCTCAGAAGCGCTGTTCTCACTGAGAACATGTGGCCACTGCACATTTATTTGGCTCCTAGTATGTGTCCAGCACTGCGAGTAACAAGAAGTTGAGTAAGGCACAGCCCCTTGTCCCCAAGCTTCTCCAGTCATGTGAGGAAAACATCTTGTTGTTAAGTGAATGAGAAAATGATAGGGTGAGATGGACAGATGTGCAAGAGAAGTACAAAACAGGGAAGCCTGAGGGATGCATGGGCGTTCCTGAATACATAGGATATGAACTAGAGTTTCTCAGCAGAGGGCAGCTGTGCAGAGCTGGAAATGGAGATTGTCAGGCTATGTTGCCTTAACTGGAAGATCTAACTTACTAGTTTGTCTGAGAGCCCTTCTTTTTATTTATTAACATTTTAATTGGTATATATTAGTTGTTAGGTGGGTGTCACTGTAATAGTTCCATATATCCTTATAATAGATTATTTTTAATTATCCTTAATTAAGTAGTTGTACTAAGGAATTTTCATACTGTATGTCAGTTTAAGGTCACACTTCTTAGCTGCACTGTGAGGATAATTTCTGCCACCTGGGTCCACATTTGGCCAAGGCTTCCAAAAAGCAGTGGAACTTGGTACCATGAGTCCTGGATTCTAGCCCTAGATCTATACACTGAAAGCTCTGTAAGCACACCGAAGCTATTGATCTCAGTTTCCTTATCTGGGAAGGTGAAAGCCCCAACCCTGTTATTTTGATGGTTGTCTCAGCCTTGATCCAAGAGGTGCACTCCTAGGCAGCTGATGAGGAGCAGAGCCAGGAATAAATTCTGATGGGGGCCCTGCCAAGGTCCACTGCTCCAGATTCCATTGGACAAACAGTGTAAAAGGTAAGCTGACTAACTAAGGAGGAAGTCTGGGGTGTGCAGGCCTCATCCTTGGAACTTGTCCCAGCAATATAGGGTGATGCAATTGCTGGCACTGGAGCAGTTGTCATTTGACAGGCCTTACGGCGTTTGGCCCACTCAGAACAATGCACCCTGCCATTCCACTGGGGAATGTGGCTGTTTGCAGGGCATAGCACCCTACTGGTGGAGAAGCACCAAGTTCCACTAAGTGGCATAGGGCAGAGCTGCCTATAATAGTAGTTCAGTGAACATCTTTCGGGTACAGGTGTGACTGGGTACCTGTGAGAGTTGCAGTGGGGAGAGTTACTAGCTTGGTGCTGCTGCTCTAGGCTACCCTGCTGGCATCATGACAGGTGCTCTCTCACTCCCTTGGTATTCTTAAAGTGTGGTAACAGAGAATGAATGCTCCTCTGTGCTGTTGCCCACGGTAGGGGAATAAGGGTGATAAGGCCTGGCCTGCCTTCCTCTCAGGTCCAGTGTTGCTGTGTCAGTGAGTATGAGTTTCCTCAAGGCCCTTGATGATGGCACCAGTTCTTCAACAGAGCAGAGGCCCAGGCCCCAGTCCCTCTCAGGACACTGGGCACGACTGCAGCTTTCGCAGACAGTAGCCACAAGTGTCATTATTCCCCAAGAGCTTCATGGGGTAAGCAGAGCCCCTGCTTTCTTCTCTGAATTTTATTTGCTAATTTCTCCATGGGTAATGTAGCTCTCCAAAGACCTGTTCCCCCTATTACCTGGCTACCATTCTTCTAATGGCTCCCTTCCTAATGATCCTCAAACAAAGAGCCACCAGTAGAGGGTAATGCATCAATCCTGCTTGTGCTCCCGGTCATCCTTGCTAACAGGCTTAGCCGTGCTTCACAGTCATTATCACATGTCGCCCTGTCTTTGGGATGCAGAAATGATTTGCCGGCTTCCTGATGCTTCATTTTTACTAAAATGAAGGCAGAGTAATATATATATATATATATATATATATATATATATATATATATATATATTGCATTAAAAAATGTACAGTTATTCCTGACAGATCTTATCCTAAAAAGTTCCTCTGTCCCCTAGTGCCTAGGAGAGAGTTTTCTCTTGGGCTTGGCATCCATGATCTACTCCGTTGGGCCCAGGATCACCTACCTTTCCCTTTCTGTTCTCCTCTCATCACCCTGAGCCTCCAGTGCAGGAAGCCGTCCCATGTTGCTCTCTTTTTGCCTATAGTACCTTTGCTGGTCTGCCAACAAGGATGTCAAGAGTCGCTCCTGCTCTGTTCCTCTGGGAACAAATGGGATTGGCTAGAGCCCTGAAGGAATTGGCTTCTCTCTTCTATTGTGTCTCCTTTTTACCCAGTGTGCCCTGACCTCACACCCAAGCCTTCTGTTGCCCTTACTGTGTGCCAGTCTTTGCCATGATGCTGGCAGCATCACCGTGACACAGGCTTATCACAGTCCTTGGTGGTCGCCATGCCCTCCCCTGAGCCTGACACCCAGGAGAGGAGGGAAAGGATGCCATCACTGAGAGCCTCCCAGGCTCTCCAGGTAGGCTTCATCGCTGTTTCTTTCTCCCTTTTGCCAAATGAGTCCTGGAAAGTGCCCTGTTTTAGCTGGATCTTGATTTGTGTCCCTTTCCCATGAGATAGTGAGCTCTAGCACCTAGGGGTCAGTGGGGTCAGCATCTTGGGCACAGCTAACTGGCTTGAGTGCTCTCATCTAAATCTAGAATTACAGAGGAACAGGCAGGAGACAAGGAGTCTGGTTTGGGTTATGTTGATGTCAACGTGTCTGTGACTCATTCAGGTGAAGACCAATAGATGGTAAAACAATTAAGCAGAGCACTGGGATCTCCAAGGAACCTCTAGCCTTGGTCTGTGAGGCATCTGGAAATGTCCTTTTCCCAGAAATGCAAGAGGGGCCTCATTCAGGTCAAGTGAGCAATGGCTCCGATATTCTTCTCACAGTTCTTTCTGCTCACTACTCAGCTGGGAGCCAGCCTTGTGTTTTTGCCTCTAGAAAGTTTCTGGCTCTTTTCCCTCACTTGGAAGCTTCTGGAAGGCAGAGACTGCAAAGTAAGACCCCACCGTGCCTGGGTCTGAAGCTGGGTGCATAGACGTGTGAGAGTGGCCACAACCAGCTTTCTCCACCCAAGAAGAGCTGAGGAAGAAGCTGCCTTACATTCTGAGCCCTGTCTACTAATCTTGAGTATATAGGGACCTAGAGGGCAGCAGTTTCCTATCAAAGCATTTATACTCTTGTGCAGGTCATCTGGCCTTTGCTTATACATCTTTCTCTGGTTTCAAGGAAACTTGCTTTAA
This sequence comes from Dipodomys ordii, assembly GCF_000151885.1. Lineage (NCBI taxonomy): Eukaryota > Metazoa > Chordata > Mammalia > Rodentia > Heteromyidae > Dipodomys > Dipodomys ordii. The sequence goes on along the minus strand of NW_012267271.1, from coordinate 821,562 downwards.
GAAAGGTCCAAAATCTCATCACAGTTTTCACAGTCTAGTCTAGTTTGATGTTTGTGACTACATAGTACCATTATGGCCTGTTTGTGACTTTCCCACACAGTCCTTTTCCATGGAGATGTCTTACAGCCAGTGCTTCAGATAGGGCTGAGTAGTTTATTCCTCTTCCTCCAACAATGCCTCGAATGCCAGGCATTCCAGCTATCTCCAGAGCCTGGTGGCTCATCCTTACTTCTGCTTCAGCCTTATCAGGTCCCATGTTTAGTAGCCTATGCCTGCATGTGGCCACAGAGCACCAGAATATGACCAGTCCAAGGGAGGATGTGCTGCAAGTGTGAAATCCACCTTCAGCATCCTAACACTTGCCATGAAAGAAGCTTGTGAAACTCAGCAGTTTTCCATAAGGCTTACATGTTGAAATGGTAGTATATATTTGGGTAAAATAAAATGCATTATTTCTTTATTGTGCTTCTAGGATTTTTGTTTGTTTATTTTAGTTATTTTCCAGATAGGGCCATGTGTTTTGCCTCAGATACCAATCCTCCTACCTAAATTCCTGTGTTGCTGGAAGTACAGACATGGACCACAGCACCTGACTTGTTTGTTGAAAGGTGTAAGATTTTTTCTAACTTTTTATCCAGGCTGCCCATGAACTGTAGTCCTCCAATCTCTGCCTCCCACATAGCTGGGGTTATAAGAGTATGCCACCAAACCTGACTTCTTCCATTATAGTAACATATTTCTATTAGACTTTGGGGCACTTGAATACAGCTCAGACTTTCCCACCTCTGTCAATAGAGTGAATATTTGTCCCAAATATATATTATTCCAGTATATTGCAGATTTTTAAAAAATTCTCTGTCACTAACCCATTGTAGATTTAATCCACATTTTCTGAGTCACGGTTGATATTGGCTGAGCTAGGGAGCTCACAACAGTGCTGACAACCATACAAACCCATCGTGGAGTCGCGGCTCAGCTCACGCTTTTGCATTTTTATCACAAGGAGACTGTTTTTCAAACTACCCCACTGACACCTGCCTATGCTGCATCTAAATTAGCCTCTTCTTTCTCAGTCTGAGCTCTGCCTGCAAGCTGCCCGACCACCTATTAGGGGGGAAAAAACTCAAAGCCTGACATGGTGATACATGCCTGTAATTCCAGCACTGAGGAGTCTGAGGCAGGAGGACTGTGAGTTCACATGAGTAGGGCGTAGGCGAGAAAGGATAGGGGCTTTGTCCGGTGCCCTTCATAGGCTATTTCTGAACACTGAGCTTTCCTAGAGTTAGAGGCCCCATCCGTGTGGACAGCATTGTTGCTGGGACATTGCCTCTGCTGCACTACCCATTCCTCCTACCCTTTCTTTCTTTCAACCTCCTTTAATCCTGGTAAGTATGGGCAATAGGAACTGAGTCTCTAGCTTCAGATTATATGCTTTTGGCACAATCTTCATCTGTGATCTCAAACACAGGCCCTCCCTTCTGGCTGGTCTATAGCTTTGGTTCTCTTTTGCAGCTACACGCATGCACCTCGACCTGTTGTGGGGAAAGATATATTCTCCCCTGGTGCAGGGCAGAGGGGAAATCTCTTTTCACTTTTCTACTTTTGAAGCCTTCTCCATAGGAGCTGTTTTGAGTGTGAGAGGCTAGAGGGGAGCTTGGCAGGCCTCCTGCCTGGATGAATTGTAAGCATTAGCCATTTTTCTGGGTGGCTCGGCAGGCTCTCTCTCTCTTTCTTTGGGTATGATAGATGAAGCAGACGCCACACGAAGGTACCTATTTTCAAGCACGCTGCGTGAGGGATGCTCACTTCATCTCTGGCTCCTGCAGCCTCTCTTCCCTGCCCCCTGAGGACAGTTTACTTTATGCAACATTAGTGTCTTGCTTTAACACTGTCTCTTTAAGAGAACTACATTCTATGCTGTACATATTTTGAGGCTTGTGTTCAGAGGACCTATCCCAGGGACCTCGGGGACCTCAGGAGAAGCCTGACAGTGCTGAAACTGAGGCAGGCCACAGGTCACCGCCCCCCCCACCCCACCTCGGGCACAAAATGAATGGAAAATGGTGAACTCCATGGGTATGTTGCCCATCAAGAAGAGAACAGTTTTCATGAGTTGGACTGAACAATTTTGGTCAACTTGGCAAATTGCCTGCTACAAACCAGACCCCTTCATGGGGCGCTGTCTCAGAGAATGTAGTGTCTGATGCATTTGGAATTAGCTGGATATAATGAATTCTGGATTCTACATATTTATTACCATTGTCCATGCTCCCTCTGGTCTTGTAACCACTGCTGCTATCCAGTCTGACTCCCTCCCAGGGGAGCGAGGGGAGGCTCAGAGGTGCTGGCAGTCACCGAGGAAACAAGGGAGGGCTATTGCTGTCTGGCTTTCCATTGAACAAGCTGTTCAGATCATCACTCTGTCGTCCACTTGTTTACCCCAGAACACTGCAGTTCTGCCCCAAGCCAAGCTGTGTGCTGGCATCTGGACAAATAGTGGGTGCCTGACACCCCAGGTAATGCTGAGCTCAGTATATATTGTTTTTCCTATACACATATACCTATGATAAAGTTTAATTTATAAATCAGGTGTAGTAAGAGATAACAATAATTAGTAAAAAAAATAGAATGGTTATAACTCTGCTATAATACAGATTATGTGAATGTAGCACTGTACTCACCTCTTATGATGATATGAGGTGGCACAGTGCCTACATATGAGATGAAGCATTAGGCTACTAGCCAAGGACTCTTTGAAGAAAAGCACTCACTGCAGACCACAATAGTGGATCCTGCTGATAACCTAGATAGCTACTATATGACTTGTGGGAGGGTGGCCTATACTGAGTGTATATACTGACATGGGGATGGTACATGGCCTGAACATGAAGTGGGATGGTGTACAATTTTATTATTCTACTCAGAAGGGCACATAATTTTAAACTGTTACAAAATTGTTTATTTCCTGAATCTTCCATTGATCATTGATCACTAAAACTGTGGGAAGTAAAATCATGGATACGGGAGACTACTGTACAGTCTACCTTGACATTGAATCTGCTGTAGCCAGCAGGACAAACCATGGGAACTGCATTGGATGGCTGTGTCAGCCTAATGTCACATGAAAACACTTGGGCTGAGCCTTGGGTGAAGGAGACCATTTGCAGGGTTTTAGGGTGAAAAACAACTTGGTCCTTCTGTGCCTGAGATTTTTTCTTTTCATAAAACCTAAGGGCTTAAGAGAGATACCAGCAATCCCCTTCCCCAGAGCTCGATACTTAGCACTTTTAAGAAGCAGATATTGTTTCCCTGACTCACTTTTTAAAAATTGTCTTAAAGCTGTTAACTTTACAAGGCATTGTATGTGTTTACAGTGGTAGAAACACTTAAGATATCTCAGAAAAACTTTGAGAAATGAGCTGCAAAGTGTCCCAGGATAGCATCTTAGAAAGCCAGCTAGGACCATGGTGTGGTCTGAAACCAGGCATGTCTCTGCCCATGGTTCAGGGAGAAAACTGACAAGAACTATGATCTTGGCACCTCGGTAAAAGTCATAAATGGGAGAAATGACTCCAGTTGTAACAATATGAACAGTAATGCTGGTGGGGGAAGAGTCAAGTCCACAGGCTGACTAGAATGATCAAGGCTCCTTGGTGTAGATGTTAGGATCCTCACTGAAAGTAACTTGAGCAAAAAAGATAAGAGGGAGAATTACTGTCTCCTATAATTGTGACATCAAAGGTTTTATTGTTATTTACCTTAGAATGGGTTTCTTTGACCTCCATTATTTGTGCATTAGCTTAGTGGGCCTGTGTGGTCACCTAGTTGGACCCTGGAACCAACACTGACCCCTGTGGCTAGGCAGAGGGGGACAGAATGAGTCCCAATGGGAAAAGAATTTCATTGCCATCCACAGTGGAGTGGAAGGAAGGTATGTGAACAGTGGTCTCAACACAATGGAAAGCGGTACCCAGAAAGTTGAAGGACTAGAGAAGATATAGGAACTAAAATGGGATGTGGGGATGAATGGAATATTAAGAAGCACCACTGGGTGCCGGTGGCTTGTGCCTATAATCCTAGCTATTCAGGAATCTAAGATTTGAGGATTGCAGTTCAAAGCAGTAGAATCCATGAGAATCATACCTCCAATTAACCACCAAAAAGCAAGAAGAGGAGCTGTGACTCAAATGGTAAAATGCCAGCCTTGGGTAAAAAAGATAAGGGACATGTCCAGGTCATGAGCCCCAGTACTGGCACAAGATGAGAAGAAAGGGGAAAGGGAGGAGAAGAAGAGGCGGTAGTGGCAGTGACATCACTGAGGGACTCCTACCAGCACTAGGCTCTTGGGAGGACACCCACAGGTGATGCTCAGCGCTTGCTGGTGCAGGCATGCAGGTCAGTCAGGGCCAGCTTCTGAGAGGCAGGTATAGATGGAAGATGGCCTCATGAGAGTGACTAGGAAACAGCTGCTCCCTTCCCTGCCCCCCAGAAGTCTAAGGCAGAATGAACTGAGACTTCTAGCTCTCCAGATGGTGCTGGTGGCCGAGCCAAGGTGAGAGATACTCTATATAACAGTGCAGATGCCCCCATCCATGGCTGCCATTGGCTAGCCCAGTGTTCTAAGGAACCTTACCCAAGAACATTGCCCTTCTCTCACTCAGACCCATGTGGGGACTTCATGGAATGACTTGCCACTTCCCTGACGTTCACCCTCCTTTGCCTTTTACCGAGGTGTTCAATTCACAGGCACTAAGAATGCACTACCTCTGTAAATGTTTTCTGTTTGAACACATGTATGCTCCTCATACGGATGAGGAAGTTAGAGCACAGAGACGTTGTGACATGGCTAAAACCAAGCACTAAGGAAAGTGGCACTGCCAAAGTCCCTCCATCCGTGTATGAGTGACGCCAGGGCATGCCTACCTCTGCCTACGGGGCAGTCAGCCCTTGTCTCCAGCCAAGCCACAGTGCTCATGGGCCCAGGAGAGGGATTCAGCAATGAAACGTGCCCCAGTGCTGACTAGACTTGCATGGTAGCCAGAATATCCAGAACTTGAGACATGAGAGATCATCCTCCACATGTGGAGGCCAAGGAAGAGCTTTGATGAGAGCCTTACATGGAAACAAGCACATGGTCCTCAGAGGCAGGCATGCACTGAGAGCGACGCTGCTTCCCACAAACCCTGGCTTCTCTCCCTGGCTACTGGCCCCGTGCATGTGCGTGTGGGGGTGTGTATGGGTGTGCGTGAAAGAGACAGAGACTGGGGGAGGGGGTTTCCTGACAGAGTATGGCAGGGGCAGGGTGAGGCCCTTCGGCCCATGCTAGGGCTGAGGTTCTCAGGTGTGGGAGCCCTGCGTGCAGCCCTGAGCCTGATCTGCTTGTGTTCCGAGGAGGAGATTACAGAGCTTAATGATTCGCTCCTCCGAGCTGCAGCTGATGCCAGCCTCTACCCCCTTTCCACCTAATTAGTCTCATTAATGAGCTCCTCTGCTCTCCATAGAGAGACTTTCCTCCTTGGAATAAGAGGCAAAAATACCTTGCCCAGGTAGATTGCTGAAACCTTTAATTATTGCCCACACCTGCTAAGCCTTGTGACTCACACCCAGTGATAGTGCTGAGCCGAAATGTAGCTTGTTTATAATCACTAGCTGATCTTAACTCTTTCAATACCAAGATGACTTTTGATTTTAAGAGACCACAGTTCCCCATGATTTCACACTTTTTTGTCTCCACCCCCCGGGCCCTTCCCTTCACACTGGGACTCCCAGGACAGTGGAGCAATAGCTTTGCCCTGATCCTGAAAGTTCCCAAACTAGAAAGCATGATGGGAAGAAACTGCAGATCACTCAAGGAGCCACCATTTCAGTTCACATTCATGTCAAGTCTCCCTTCCATAGTCCTTAAATACAACTTTGCTAAGTCCTGGTGGTAATTACTACTACTACTTCTTCTTCTGCCTCCTCCTCCTCCTCCTCCTCCTCCTCCTCTTTTTCCTCTTCCTCCTCTTCTTCCTTCTCCTTCTTTCTCCCACTCCTGGGGCTTCAATTGAGGGTCTGGGCACTGTCCCTGAGCTTTTTTGTTCAAGGCTAGCATTCTACCACTTGAGCCACAGCACCACTTTCGGCTTTTTCTGTTTATGTGGTACTGAAGAATCGAACCCAAGCCTTCATGCTAGGCAAGTGCTCTCCCACTGAGCCACATTCCCAGCCCAGTCCTGACTACTTCTGTGTGGCAGGAGATGTGTTGGGGGGTAAGAGGAAGTGGAACATCACCTGTCCCAAGTACCACTATTGAGGAAGATGTGGAACAGAATGAACCAGGTCTTACACTGCTGTTGGAAATATAAACCACTGCAGCTGCTATGGAAGACAGTATGGAGGTCCTCAGAAAACTAACAGTAGAGCTACCACATGATTCTGCCTTGTAGCTCCTGGGCATATATTAAAAGGACAGTAAGTCAACATGTATGATCTTTATCTGTGCTAACATGGCACACATGCATTCATTCTTAGATCACTGCACTATTGTACAGTATTTGATGCTTTGTTTGTAGTAGAGAGTGAATTATGACCCAATCAATACCTGCCCCTGAGTGTGCATGTTCACAAAGGAAACAAAACACATTACACACATACAATCCCCATTTGGTTATTAAATAAATTTCTTCAAGCCAGGGGAAAAAATAAAAGAATTAACCAGGTTTACAGCTGCTACGGTTTCTTGCTCAAGACCCCCTTTCACACCATCTTGTGCACTAAGACCATGCAGAATCAACACTAGACACTACAGTGCTAAGCAACAAAACAACTAATGACCATATAGCAGGAGCGCAAACAAAGGCTCCACTCACAAATGCACAAGCATTTACTCAGCTAGAGTGTAAACTGCTAGAATCCTGGTGGGTGACAAGGCAGGCATGGTCAGGCAGAGCTAGGTCACAGGATCTTTGCATTCAGGGTCATAACCTTGACTTGTCTACCACACCCTCCCTAGCATGTAGGGGAGTAGAGTACCCAACACATAATAAGTGTTTTTTGTTTGTTTGTTTGTTTTTTGTCGTAGGGCCTGAACTCTGGGCCTGGGCATTGTCCCTCAACTCTTCAGCTCAAGGTTAGCGTTCTACCACTTGAGCCACAGCTCCACTTCTGGCTTTTTCTGCTTATGTGGTGCTGAGGAATCAAACCCAGGGCCTCATGCATGTAAGGCAAACACTTTACCACTGAGCCACCTTCCCAGCCATAATACGTGTTTAACAGGTTGGTGAGTAGAAAGCAGGGATACCATCAAAGGACAAAAGGCAGGGAGAGCTCTCAGCTGTCTGAAATGACTGGGTTCACCCTAAGCATGCTCCCACAGATCAGAGAGCACTGAAGTTCAACGGCAAAGTCCCTACCTCTGCCCTTTGCCACCCTTTAAGAAGTTCATGGGTAGACTCTCCACTACCCAGTTACCAGGAACTAGAGACAGGATTCAAACTCAGATTCATCTGTCTGAAAAACCCAAGGTTTTTATATTTCACTGTGTGGCCTGCTAGATAGCAGCTCACTAAAAGTCTTGGAACACGAAGACAATAGTTTCCTGGCATGGGCTCTTTGGATTCCAAATGAGAAACTTTTAGGATAAGAGCACAGGCTTCCAAAAGACCAGAGCTGCCAACTCAGACAGAACCAAGTCACTCTGACCAGATTTAGTCAAATTATAAAATGAATAAATGTAATATTTAATATCATGTATCGGATGGCAACAATTACTAGGAAACACTCACAAGTTTGCAACAGTCATAGAATACTAAAGATGGATTTATTTTTTCTAATTTCTGAATGACATTGTACTCATTGTCTGCCTTAAAGAATTGTTATTCCTTTATATAATTCCTTAATAATAACAATTTTTAGAAAACTGCAACCATGCCTTAAATGAGGACAATAAGAATGACTGCAAGCCCCCAGGTCTGTATGACATGTCAGGTACTATGTGTAAACTCTTCCTGCTCCTCCCAACAACTGAGTCTTGTGCATGTTGAGTCTTGGGGATCTACCAACTCCCCAGTCACATGGACAGGAAGGCAGAGCCACTCAGCCCATTCCACACCAGAGCCTGTGCCGCCACCATCACCCCCAACATACTTACACACTCACACATTGGAATATCAGCCCTGACAGCTGGAGCACAGGACAGACTCCAGTGAAACCCAGGAGCTGAGTCCTCAGTCTGGTGCTGGGAATCCTGTTTTCCCAATAGAAATGTCTGCACACAGATGTGGGTCTGAATAGCCCAGGCTTTTTTCTGTTGGAATTTGTTCTTGAGTTCTTGGGGGCTGCCCTAGGGGGTATCAGCAGACAGGTGGAGTTGCTGATCAGCTGGCCTCCCATGGTCCCTCCATATACTGCTAAAACACTTCAGAGTGCCACGCCCTATTCTGGTCTCTGCCAGGAAAAAAGGGATGCTAGGGAATCCTACCTGCCTCTCCAGGACTTTCTGCCTAATAGGTGGAGGAGGGAAGCTGCTAGACCTAAGTGGTGATAGTCTGTGTTAACTCCAACCTCCTAAAATCACCTAAATCCCTCCCTGTCCATCACTGCCCACCCCAGCTTCTACCCCCTAGCAGCCACCTGGGCAGGCATCCTGTTTTCCCTCTGCCTTACTGAAGCCAGAGGGTCCTAACAAAGTGTAGTTTCTAGACTACCACAACCCCTGCCACCCAAGTTTTAGGGGTCTCCATTGCCTCAGGAATTAGTACTTCAAAGGGCCTTACACATTTCTTCTGCTGAGGCTCTGTGTTCTGAGCACTCTGGTTCTTTCTTTCTTTTCTTTTCTTTTTTTTTTTTTTTTGGTCAGCCTTGGGGCTTGAACTCTGGGCCTGGGCACTGTCCCTGAGCTCTTCAGCTCAAAGTGAGCACTTTATCACTTGAGCCACAGAGCCACTTCCCTTTTTCTGGTGGTTAATTAGAAGTAACAGTCTCACAGACTTTTCTGCCCAGGCTGGCTTTGAACTGCGATCCTCAAATCTCAGCCCCCTGAGTAGGTAGGATTACAGGCACGAGCCAACTGTATCCAGCTCTAGCTGTTTCTTATCCCTCCCTCCCACTCCATCCCACTAAGCTTATCCTCCATGCTCAGTCAGCCTGTGACTTCCATTGGGAGGCATCCACAGCGTCCAGACCTGCTTTGGCCCCTATTGCATGCATGCTCTGCCCTATGCTCCTTCAAGGCCATTATTACAGTGCTAACCATATACCTTTGAGCTTGCTTGGCCTTCCTTGGGCTTTGTACCATTATAACCCCAGGGTTATATCTCCATCTATTTGCTGAAGTAATTAATAAAAGGCAAGAATGGTGCCCCTCCCTTGTAAATGTGGAACAGACCTTCCACTGGCAGAGTCCCAGAGCTAGGTCCTCAGGCATAACCACATACTTGGTAGGCCGAAAAAATGATAGGTGAGGAAACTAGACTGGACAATATGTCATGTTTGTGTTCAAAAAAAAAAAAGATAATGTGCATATTGAGGTGTCCTAAAAACTAGCCACAAAGAGGCATGTCCAGCTGAAGCCAAAGTGCTCTGCCTCAGGAAGTCTTTCCTGACCATCTCACAATACCTATTGAAAATCCCTACTGGTGCACTAGTTGGTGACAGAGTGGCTGGTAGAACTTGACCTTGCCACTCTTAATTTGGGTTTCCTAGTCTCTTAGAACCTCAGTTTCCTCACCTTTAGAATGGGACTCGAGATAGCTATGGGGCAGTGGCTGGTGAAAGTAGCCCAGGGAGATCATCTAAAAATGTGGATGTGCTTCCTGTTACCTGGCCTTCCCCTCTGTTTCCTTCTCGTCCCCCTTGCTGGTCTGGTGGGTTTCTCAGTGGTTGTTAGCTTACCTTCACTATCTCCACCAGCTCAAATCTGCTATTTAGCTCACCCATGCATATTTTCGTTTCATAATTTGTCCTCCTGAATCAGCCTCTGCAGATTCTAATCACCTCACTTTCTTGTCTCTGAATTCCCTCCAATTTGGAGATTCAAAAGAGGCGCTTCTCTGCATGAACATGCTGTGATTCAATTTGAAAATAAATCTCTGCTGGCAGCAGCCATCTTTCTGAAGAGTGACATTTAAGACTGACAGTGGACAAGATTGTAAACAGGTTTCCAATGAGAAAAACGCCCATGTTAAGTGCATTCTGTAAATTTTTTTAAACAATGTGTGCATGTGTGCACGCATGTCTGTAATTGCAGCCTTGCTGTGACGCCGTCTGCTATAGGAAGCATTCAGGGAGAGTATGGGTCTGTTTCAAGCATTAGTATTCTCCTTTTCAGAAAGCCATCTCATCTCATAGCATTACTGTCATGAGAATATGAACCCATGTATTCAGCACATATGTATCCAGTGCTGCTTATGTGTCCAGCTGTGTACTTGGTAAAGGGGCTTTGGAGGGACAAGACCCTTTACTCTCTATCTGTAAAAAGCTTACATCCTCAAGGAGGAGACAGTGGGTAAGCAGGTGACTAGTATGCAGTAGATAGAGAGAAATAGGTGCATAGAATCTAGAGAACTGCTGCAACTATGGAAACACAGACATCTGAACTTGACTTGTGGGATAAGTAAGGAGCTGGCCTTTGTTGGGGAGGGTTGTTTTTTGTTTTGGGTACCAATCCCGGGGCTTGAACTCATGACTTGGGCACTGTCGCTGAGCTTTTGTACTCAAGGCTATTGCTCTACCATTTGAGCCACAACTCCACATCCAGCTTTTAAGGGTAGTTCATTGGTGATAAGAGCCTCATAGGCCGGCTTTGAACATGATCTTCAGATCTCAGCCTCCTGAGTGGCTAGGATTACAGGTGTTAGCCACTGGCACTCAGCGGAGTTGGCCTTTTGAAGAGAGAACAAAAGAATTCCAGGCAAGGGGAATGGTATAAGCTAAAGTAGGAGCTCTGAAGTAGTGTGGAGTACAGTATACAGGAAGTGACAGGTGGTTGACAAGGATCAGGACTTTCGCTCTACGAGAGGAGTTTTAGGAGTAACAGCTAAAGTGTCCTGGGAATAGCATACCAGCTAAGAGGAGTCTTAGTACTTGCCACAAAGACAATGCAAGGCTAAGCTGATGTGATCAGGTGAACACAGAGGTACTATAGGAATGTTCCTGGAGTGTGATGAGAAAACAGGATCTTTGAAGAGAGCCTAGGAAGGAGGCCCAGGGCAAGGTCTTTGCTGCTGTCAGGACAGAAGATGAGGAAGCTGGAAACCAATCAGGGACACTGGCAAGGTCAGATAGTAGGCTCTGGTAATAAGAACCTGTAGAGCATAAAATAGGTAGCCCATCTGTAGGAGATCTGTTAATCTTGTATTTCTCCTAAAATAACTTGTTCATAACAACTTCAAATCACCAGCTCCTATTATAGTACTAGATAGAATTTATTCCTAAATTAGGGAATATATGCCAGTAACATAAATTTAGCTGACATTTGCCATTCCTATTTATTATTACTAAATAAAAGCTCTTTCCAGGGTTTCTTGGAATGGTCCTTTGGCATTCCCCTGTCAGAACTACAAATTACCCACCATCAGCTTCTAAAGAAGCAAGACACACTCTGTGTAGCACCAGAGCAAAGGGAAAATTGTTCCATCCTTGTAGAACAGTTATTGGCAAAGGCCTTTAAGGGTCCTAGAGGGGCAAACAGGCCAAATAGGCAGTGAATGGCATGGAACTATCCATCTGAACTTACATCCAGATGCTCTCTTTGGACAGCTTCCCTTTTCTTTCTGCCAAAGTAACCAATCCCTGCATACCCCCTGGGCCAGTGGGAAAAGAGAGCTAGGCAAACAGCCTGTCATTCTAGCCCCTGCACTCCAGGCCTCCCAGCCAATTGGGTTGAATACTTCAGGAATTCCAGCATCCTCATCCAGATCTGTGTGCAGTCAAGTGAGGCGGCAAGTAGGAAATCACCATGAAAGCTGAGAGTTTTTACAACAGAAGAAATGAAAGTCACAGCAATTGCTTTGCAGTATTCTAGACCGCCATCAGATGGTGGGCAGGAATGGAAAGAATGACTAAAAAATGTCTTGGAAGTGATCCTAGAATGTCAGGATCCTTGTCACCTCTTTATCTCATCCAGAACAAATGAGAATTGATGTTGGTGAACGTTAAAAGAGCATCAGGTGACAGAGGAAAGAACCAAACTTAGACTCAGACATGCTCACAAGTGAACCTACCCCACCTACTTGTCTCAGGGACTTGGGGCTGTCACTTGACTTTTCAGAGCTTTATTTTCAGATTTGTGAACACCTCACACCTGTCACATATACTGATTGTTGTTTGTGTGATCCCCTACATACTTGGAGGGAGGGATCCTGACTGGCTTATTGCCAGTTCAGTGCTTATAATAGATCTGCAATAAATACTTTGATTTTCATTTATAACTCACTTTAGTATCTCCCTGTGACTGTACCAGCAACAGATTGGATTAGCATGATGTCACATTTGGTGTCCCCTCAAGACCAGTAGCTGGTAGAGTAATATTTTTTGCTATCAATCTTAGCCTGCTGAAGTCCTGGCACTTAATGTCTGTCTCCTTTCAGGTTTTTCCCATACACTGTATAGTATACATTGTATAGTATACATTGTATAGGAAGAAGTCAAAGAACCTCTTAGTGAAAGTCACATTCCTAGCATCTAGATTGCATCATTAACATTTGATTTTACTTGATTTATCACATATCTGACTGGGGATACTACTCAGTAGTAAAGCACTTGCCTTAGAATGCATGAGGCTCTGGGTTCAGTTCCTAGCACCACAGAATAAATAAATGTATTTGTTCATCTATACATGGATCAATACACCTTTTTGTAAGTAGCGGGTTTCATCAGTGGACCTAAGCCTAATCCATTCAGCATGCCTACTATTACTAGAATGAAACCATTTGAATGTGAATAGCAGGCTCTCAGTAAATGCTATCATAATCATTATTATTAGGAAAGAAGTACAGTCAGTGATTTTTTTTTTTTTTTTTTTTTGTCGGTCGTGGGGCTTGAACTCTAGGCCTGGGCGCTGTCCCTCAGCTCTTCAGCTCAAGGCGAGCACTCTACCACTTGAGCTATAGCGCCACTTCCGGTTTTCTGGTGGTTTATTGGAGATAGGAGTCTCACGGTCTCTCCTGCCCGGGCTGGCTTTGAACCGAGATCCTCAGATCTCAGCCTCCTGAGTAGCTAGGATTACAGGCGTGAGCCACCAGCGCCCGGCTCAGTCAGTGATTTTTATGTTACCCAGTATGAGATACCTGATGGTAACAGTGTTGAGAGGAACTGCCATTTCCTAGAATCCAGCCTGTCCTTTATTTCATGGAATGGACTCAGCAAGGGATGGCCAGAACTCCAAATTCTATGCTGCCCCCAGGCAGAGACTTTAGCCCCATCCCCTAGATGTCCATTCTTTTGGAAACCTCCAAAAGCCTTTTAGATATTTCCAAATGTGACTGTAACATTGTAGGTAACATCTAGTCCAGTTTGGTTATCTGGACTTTGTTCTTCTGTATGAGACCATCTTGTGTGATCAGATGTAGTGCCCTTTCCTCTCTTAGCATTGTCTGCCACTGAAGGGATTTGGTGCGTGGAGACTAGTGGTTAAAAGTTCTAGGTTGTCAAATCACAGGGCTTCCCAATGTATGTTTGGCTTTCCACATGTCCCTGGGACCAAGCACATGGCATAAAAGCAATGCCAGAGAACCTGTTCTTTTTCAAATCATATGGAACCATAATCTCAGTCAACAAATATGCCAATGTGAAGTTGGAGTTGCTCCCTCACAGTTCTGTGCCTCAGTTTCCCATCTGTACAATGAGGACAGCTACAACATCTACCTCACGGAGTTTTTTTTAAGGATTCATAGTATATGTCAAACAGCTAGAAGAACACCTGACACGTGACAGAAACCTGCAGATGCCTATGCCTTTGTCACTGCTGTCACGCCGCCTTCCACCCAGATTCTCAAATGCATTGGAATCATCTGAGCAGCTTTTTGTGGTCTGGGCCATGACCCAAGGAGTATATTTAAAAAAAAAAAAAAAAAACTCCCTAACTGAGTATCCATGGGCAGCCAGATGTCAGAACTACTGATCAAAAGGATCATGAAATGTTAGTTTCTCACACTGTGAGAAAATGGAAGCCAAGAGGACACAAAGAACTAGACCACCTCAGAGGCTAGTGACCACCCCCCCCACACACACACATACATAGCCAGTCTCTTGGGTGCACACTTGGCTGAGACCAACTAACCAAGATGCTGTGTCTTCAGCCAGACTGGGCTCTGCAGATCATGACCAATTATCATGTAAAGGTTTGATCCAGTAGGATCAAATCCTCTATTTGGTCTGAGGAAAATAATCTCTCATGTAAGGAAACCTGTGTACCTTGCATGTTGAGAGGTTTAACAAATAAATTCACTAGGAATTCCCCAAATATTTAGTACCTACAAGCCCTTAAAGTCCCTAGAGGAGTTTCAGAAGAAGCTGTGTCCCTAAATGATTGCTTCACCTACATGTGCAAATGCAAAAGTATGCATATCACGCTGGCACTATCTGGGTAACTCTTATAATTAATATTTACTTAAAACAATCATTAGTCTCTGCTGGGTGACATGAAACCCACGTTTGCAATATTTTCAGCTGCCTTCCCCACACCTGTGACAGCAGGCGAGCTTGTGGCAGCGGGAAACCCTGCGGTGTGTACTTCATAAATAAGAGCCTTCATGCACCTGGATGAGCTGCCCGCCCGCAACTCAGGCACTGGGCAAAGGGCCTCAAGATGATCCTATGTGCACTGGGCAGCCCACACTTTAGGCTGGCATCATCACTTCCCTTTGTTTCCCAGTCTTAAAAAATTAAACACATTTCCCTTGAGACGAGTGTGGCAGGCTGAATCCACAGAAAAGGTGAAATTTTTCCTCTACTCATGCAGAGCTTCCCCAGTGTGGGAGAGAAAAATCATAATACCAGCCATTAACTGGATGCTAAGCACTCTGCTCTTTTCTTTGAACCATACAACTAATAAGAAAGGTCCTCTTACTAACCTCCTTTTCCAGAAGAGGAAACTGAGGCTCACAAGAGATGACTGTCATCCCCAGGCCACATAGTCAGACTTAGCTGATCTTGTGCTTTTCATCTTGATCTTTCTTAACCTGTTATATTTGATGCTACTAGATAAGCTGGGAGAAGGGAAGTGGCACTAACATTCATTTAGTATCAAACGATAAATGTTATAGAAGGAAACGTTACTGCTAAGCAATGTATACATCTTGCCCCAATTAATTCTTACCACTGAAATAAGCTAATAGGAGATAAGTATATCACCATTTTATAGACAGAAACTGAAGCTATAGAGTTTTAAGTTACTTGCTAAAGATCATATGGGTCATAAGTGTCAGAGCCTGAATTTAAACCTCAGCCTGATTCTCCAATACTATAAACATTTTCTTGCCTTATTGAAGACACTAGAGACATTTACCATACACATGGATAATGAAGTATAGTGTACCAGCCCTGAGATGTTTGTCATTTTCCTACTTCTCAGCTTATAATTTCTGAAGTTAAAAAAAATTTTATCCAAGTAAACCATTACCATTGTATCAGTAGCTTAATGTTTACATAGGACTTTAAGACTCTTCCAAAATTATTTAACTGGATCCATAAAATAGTACTGTGGCCATAGATGTTATAACTCTTATTTTATACTAAGCTTAGACAAGTTGCATGCCCAAGACCAGTAAGGTAGAATAGGAGCTCAGCCACTAAAGCCCACATTCTCAGTTCACTCTGCATGGCATTGACCCCAAGCCTAGATCTACTAGATGACGCCTACAAAGTGGGCAGTTTCAAAAGTTTTACTTGAGATAGAGTTGGAACCCATTGGTACATACGTATAATCCTAGCCATTGGAGGCTGAAGCAGAAAGAGCAGGACTTCAAGGCCTCTCTCAAAGACAAGAGATACAGAAATAGAGTTGGGGCAGCCCTTTGGCAGGGGAGCCTAATATCAGCAGCTCCTCCATTGAAGGTGGTGACGTCTCCTCCCCACAGGAGCAGGCCAAGCTGGAAGTTGTGGTGATCTGGTGTCCACAGAAGCAGTCACTCTCTCCCTGAGTCCCAGGCGAGAGGAACTGGTGGTTCTGGGCAGATAGGAGTGACTTTACACGATGAAAATGATCAGGGAGGGCACGTGGGTCTGGAGGGGAGCGGAGCTGGCATTTTTTGGCCTGCAAATAGCTGCCCATCTGCTCTCTGTCAGAATACGTTAGGAGTGCATCTGGATTGCTGCCCCTGAGCCTCGGCTCCAGGCGGGTCATGTGGTCGTCTCCACGACAACTCCAGGAGCACTGGAAACTGCTGTGCTTGGAGCCAGATGCTACTCTGCACATGTGGTCTAATTAGCTGGGGTTCCCTGCCTCCCTACCCTCCCAGCATATACTACTTCTCCTTTTTCCTCCCTCCTTCCTTCCCTCTAGCCTTTCTTCTATCCTCTGACTGGTTGGCTGGCTCTCTACCCTGTTCATTCTTTCTGGGAAAGGTTCCTGTTGCCAGATCTACAGTAAAGTGATTCCTGAATGGCATGGAGAACTGCCTGGTATGGGCATTGTACAGTGGAGCTAGAGATGCCAAGGCCAGTCAGAGGCCAGTCAGTTACCTCTCATACCTTGGAGCCACCTCTAGGATTGGGACTTATTGGCAGCCAGGTACATGCAGTGACTAGCTGCAAATGCTACTGCAAAGGTGAGCCAAGGAACTCAAAGCAGGGACCGAGGACCTAGGCTCAGGAGGCCATGGGGAAGCATCAGGCAGCTGGCTTTGAGTTAGGCCTGGAAGAAAGACTTCCTGGCCTGGGAGTGGGGGTCAAGAGCTGCCTAGCAATGATTGCTTCTAGAAAATTGTGGTCAGTTCTGTGTTATGGGAACACAAGGGTGTTTGGGGTACAAGGAGCTGTAGTTGGCCAGATGAGCAGGGTCACATCTTGGGGACATCTTCCACTTCCTTTCTCTTCTTGGTCCTGCAGGCACTGTGAGCCAGGTAGTAGCACAGCAGCTGTCAGAGGATGAGGCTCTGAAGGAACAGAGACTCTCCAGAGTCTCTACTGCCCAAACACAGGGCTCATGCACTGCTGCCCAGATCATGCTCAGGGAAAAGCCAGTAGGAAATGAATTAAGGTTCAACATCCACCACTTCTTGAATCTCTGGCTCTCAGGAGAATGACCCAGTGAGGAAGAAGAGAACTAATGTCCTGCTTCCTGTACTCCGTGAATGAGCCCAGTCGCACACGCTCCTCCCTGCATATCACCACTCAGCCTAGTACCAGGACAGTGTCTGCACATGCCCTCCTCCTGCTCCTTCTAGGCCCTTGGCTTTGATCTCAACTTCTCCCTGTGTGGTCTTCCTTGGCCTCCTATCTACCCAGTTAGGATCGCCATAGTCAGACATTTGTTGAAAGGAAGGTACAAGTCCTCCCCAAGAGGTAATTCTCTCCCCCCTCCCCCTGCAGGAAACATCCAAGAAAAGCCTTGAAAGACATTTACCTCTACTAGCACCTGCTCAAATGTGAAGTGGAGAATATCTTCTGTGGAAACTGAGAAAACTGAGGCTTGGAGAAGCTCACTTATTCCTTCCACCCTTGGATCTCTGGGTTGCACTGAGCTCCTTTGAGTCCCCAGATCACACTAAGTACCCCCCAGAGATGGGACTAGGGCTGAAACTGCAGCACATGGAGGAGGAGGTTTGTTGTGAGAGGTCATTTGCAGTCTCTTAGATTCTCCAGAATCCCAGGAGAAACCCTGTTTGGGCAGTTGAGCTGAATATTCTGGGCCCTGAGTCAGAGATAACTGACCTGAGATACAGTTAGGTCTCTTCCGGGTCTGTGGCCTTCAGGAAGGCGCAGCTCCCCACCCCACAGGTGGGAATGAGGAGTCTGTCTTCACAGGGTTGCTAATAGTAACTGTGGGTCCAGAGAGGCTATGCTCCCTGTAGCTTTTGTGAGGGTCCTTTTTCCCTGGCCAAGTCATGGCTTGACCTCTGCTGCCCCATCTCATGCCCTGCACAGATAGTGTATGTGGCATGTACTAGATCAGGGCTGCCAAACTGGAATCTTTATGTATGCTGTGGATGGGAACCACCAAAATTTGAGATTGAAAAAACTGGTCTTTTGTAGCCCTTTGCTGGAAGTCAAAGTCCTTAACTAAACATTTGGCCCTGTCAGCTATGGTCTCCATATAACCCCACATAAGCAGGAAGCATCTCCCCATTTTACAAATGAGAAACTTGTTTCAGAAGCTTAGGGATCTGCCCTGACTTCCAGACATGTGAGTGGTGGATTTTCCTTCTGTTCCTGCCTCTGCATCAAGGGCTCTGCATTGTGATACATTTCTCTGTGGAGGCCATGGCAGACCTAGTAGAGAGTGACCTACTCTAGAAACAGCACATCAGAAGTAGAAAGTAGGAAGAGACTTCCCAGCTGTGCCATTTTAGAGCAAGAGAAAGTGAGGCCTAGGCAAAGAGAAGGAATCAAGGCCAGATCGGGTATTTGACTCTCATGTTTTTTCTACAATACCACCATCAGTTCACTAGAAACTTCCTACCAAAGTGTGGGCCATGCCAGCCACTGGAAATTCAGCACTGCACAGAGACCATTTGAGAAAGTGATGATAATAAATGAAGGAACCAAGGGTTTAGCAAATAATGCCTATAATTCAATGTATGGAAGGAGAAGCTGCTCCATAGGGCCCTCTTGGTGTCATGGCACAAGGGATTCAGAAGGTTGGGGGTTCTTCTCTCCAGACTCATTTGTGCTTTAGTTGATCGCTGTGTCCCTTTGCCTTTCACATGTGAGCCCCATGACCTGTTGCTGTAGCTTTTGTTAGTTGATATCTCTCTTTTTCCCCAGGATCCACCAGGCCTCCAACCCCATCTCGTCTGATAGGCTCTGTTGAAGCTGTTTTTACTCCCAGGACAATAAGACCTTCCTTTCTAGACAGTTTGGGCAAGGCATCAGGATGCCACAGTCTTTGTGCTAGACCTGGAATCTGGCTCTGGCGGTGACTGTGATGCTGCCAGCATCAGGTGACTGAGTCAGCAGACGCTTGATACTGAGATCTCATGTGTTTGGTTTCCACCCCAGAAGAGAGCTGTAGCTGTAGCTGTAGCTGTGCTGCAGCACTGAAATGCACCACCTATCCCACCCCTTGTACCTCTGTCCCTGTACCACCATTGCACCATAAACTAACCCCATATAAGGAATCAAATGTTGAGAGCATAGATATTGCTATTTCCATCCTGTCAGACTCACGAGAATGAGCTTCCTTACGTGAGTGGTTACTGCAAGCATTTGGGGAGCCAAAACTCACTCTGCACCACTGCCTCACAGGCCATCTCTTTCGCTGACTTATAGAGTAGCTTCTGCTGGCAGATCATGTGTCAGATGTGATACTGTGGTTCTCTCTCCTAGTGGCATATTGCATGAACCCCAGGGCCAGAGGGACTGTTCCAACCTCTGGCTCCGCCATTGACCCAGCTCTGTGACCTCAGGCCCGTGGCCTCTCCTCTCTGGAACCTCAATTTCCTTATCTGTAAAATGGAAATGATCATGTCACCTACCTCACAGGTTGTCAGGAAGAATAAGTGAGATAATGCATGTCAAACCACCCAGCACAGGCGAGTGCTCAGCAAGTGGTAGCTAGTTTTAATCACTGCACCTGCTTTCCTCTAAGAGCTGATTCCCATCTGCATTTCTTAGGGGAAGAAAATCTTGAGCTAGTATGCATGAAGACCAACTTCATTGTATCCTCGGCTTCCACAGGCCTCCTCGCTCATCTGCGTTCCTGCACTAATCAGAATTTCCTGACTTCTCTCTGTTTGTCTCGGTTAATGCAGAAAGAAGGGGCTGCTGGCACAGAGGAGCTGAGGCGTGGGCCAACCTGCCTGTGATTTGAATGTCTTTACTATAATCTAGCAAGTGTGGGGGATGGTTTCTGTCAATACTGGAGCTGGGGCCAGAATGGGCAAATACCATCAGCCCAGCCATCTCTGGCCTGCAAATCATCCAAGTAGCTCTTGTCGGAGACCCACATTTCCCCAACTTAAAGTTATCCGAGAAGTGAGCCAGCTTCACAGTGAGACATTGATTCTTTGTTTAGGGCTTGTTGTAGTCATAGGGCCCAGGCTGTGGAGCTGTCCCTAGCTTTCCTTACCTAGCTTATAAGGGTTCCAGAAAGCGGCCATTGTCCTGTCACCTCAAGGGTAGCTTGGCCCAGCACAGCCAGGTTCATCTGACTTCCAGGCGGTGCCCTTCTTTCTCAAGTCCACCTCCTAGTCCCACTGTGTGCTGTGTTATGCAGGCCCGGACTCGAGAGTCAGTAGACGCATGAGCTCTGGGACCTTTCCCATCCTTTCCTCACCCAAGATGGGAATAATGAGTGAAGGTTCGGGGTTCTGGGGAGGATTCAGTGAGGGCAGGATAGGCTGTTGCTGGCATTGGCTCTCTATTCTCTCCACTGACTCTGGCCAAGTTACTGCTTTTGGATTCTTGCTGGCCCTCTTTGTCCTCTTTTCATTCCCACATTCTAGTCAGTTAGAATTTGGCCTGTCAGCCAGACAGAATACTAAAGGTTTTCTGCTCTCATTGGGAATTCAACCTACTTCTTCCACAGCTGCCCAGCTGACATGTGAAGAAGCAAAGCCTTTAGACCTCCCAGACCTGGTCTTAGGCTTCAGCATGGGATTTGGAGGTGTTTAAGCAAAATGCAGCCAGGATGGGATGCTGGTGATAAATGGAACCAAATTCCCTGATTTTTTATATTCTGAAGTTTGCATTAATTAATTTATTATTTTTTTGCACCAGTTCTGGGCCTTAAACTCAGGGCCTACATGTTATCCTTAGCTTTTTCACACCAGGTAGCACTCTGACTTGAGCCACAGCTTCACTTGTGGTTTTTTGATGGCTAATTGGAGATATGAGTCTCACAGACTTTCCTGCCCATGCTGGCATCAAACCATGATCCTCAAATCTCAGCCTCCTGAGTAGCTAGAATTATAGGTGTGAGCCACTAGTGCCTAACTAAAAATTATTTTTGACTGATCTGAGATAGTCATCTTCACCTCCGCCAATGGCTCATAGACTGGCTAATATGGAGTCTGTTTTTAATACTGTAGTCTTGGCATTGGGGGTTTTGAAAGCAAAGTTGAGACCTGTTGACTCACCATGCCACAAAGCAGGTAGCTCTGCTCACGTTAAAGCTGATAAGGATGATTCAGGAGTGGTAGTACAAGCCAGTACTTGGGAGTTTGAGGCAACAGAATCATGAGTGAGTTTGAGGCCAACCTGACCTCAAATATAGCAAAGTCTCCCCTCAAAACACTTAACAGTTGGAGGTACAGCTCAATGGGAGAGTTCTTGCCTAGCATGGACAAGGCCCTGAGTTCTATCCCCCGTACCACAAAACAAGTGTCAGCAAGGGGCAGTGCTGGGACCAGAACTCAGCTGTGTGTCCCACTCTGTCACCCAGGAGCTTGCAGGCCTCTGGACAGCACGTCTGCCTCCAAGTTCTGGTTGCCGGGGATCAGTGGGAAGAAAGTAGAGCTCTCCTCACCTGAGTCATCAAGCATAGTTGTCCCAAGGAGATAAGAAGGGAGAAGAAGCTAAGAGTGAGGGAATGTAGAATAGGTGGGGACATGGGGACCCCGAGTCTCCATGAAGGAGAAGTGGATGTGGATGAAGTAATGGGAGGTCATAAGCAAGGAAAGGCAGCTGGGAAAGTCCATGAAAGCCTTGAATGCCACACCCAGAGTCTGGAACCCCACCTCTGAGGACCCACTGACTGGCCCAAAGCTCTTGCACCCTATTGGGTCACAGTGGCAGATAATTATAATACTTAGCCCAGAAAAGATGGGGGGAAAAGTGAACCCTGGCTGACCTCATCAGTCTACAGGGCTTACTGTCTTGTAAGCCTTGAGATCTATACTTAGTTGAGTGCTCTGTAGTCTAGATCTTAAAATTCTTAAGACCACCTTTTGAACTTGTGCTTTATGAATGAGGTCCAATGGGATGATAGAGCATGAACACAGCAAAGGTGTGCACAGTGTGTGTCTTCAGAGGAGTGTGGCCATCCCCATCTGGTAGTGTCACCATGCCCTCTGGCACAAAATTCAGGGGAGGTACGTTGCATGAGAGACCAGCATCTCAAAGCACATACTAGGAAAACAGAGAAGGCAGGGTTGCCAGTAGCCTCAGCTTGCCACACTTTGGTCAGAGCTAGAACTTGCTTCCAGTGTAGCAAGAAGGCCATGGTGCTCTCAGTCTCACGACTGACCTAAGAAACCTACCATACTTCTTGTTCCTGCTAACCACTCTCAGTATGAAATTGACATGGAAGGAAGGAGCAGTCATGATTCCTCTTCCTTTCTGATCTGTAAGCCAAAGGCAGAGTGCATGCAGTATATGCATATATAAAGAAGTAAAATAAAAAGCAGTTGAGTTGGTTTTGTGCAGCATTTCCACTGAGTAGTAAGAACAAAACACAAATGCATGCAAATAGTATGGCAGGTCTAGAAAGAGACTAGGGAAGAAAGGGGAGCACTTCAGATTTTGGTGTGTACTTTCACACATTAGCACCATTTTGCTCTGGACCCTGCACATCATCACATTGACTGCTGTAGTAAGACTAACTCTGCCCTCAAGAAACATGGTTATTTTCTGTAAGTCTTATTATGGAACTGTTTGTGGTTAATCTGTTTTACCTCTTTTTTTTTTTTTTTTTGCAGAGCTGAGAACCAAACTCAGCATCTTGCACTTACCAGGCAAGTGCTCTTCCACTGAGCTAAATCTCCAACCCTATGGTCATCTCTTTTAAACTCTAAAGTGGCTCTGTGATATAGGCCAGCACTGTACAATTGTCGCTGATGAGGAAAGATAAGTTGACTTACCTGATTCATAGCTAGTACAGTCAGCATTCAAGTACAGGTCTTATGACACATTCTCTCCACCATCTTGTATGGATCAACTCCAGAGGACATTTTATGGTTTTATAAATGTGCTTTCACCAAAACCTAGTCTAGTCCTCCCATCTGCCAGGTGTCAGACTGTACTGCTGTGGACAGGATTCCATCCTGTCCCTGAGGTGGACAGGATTCCTTCCTAACAGGAGCTTTCCTTTCAGTCTTCTATTATGGAAAACCAAGCTTATATAAACTAAGGAACTCCATGTGCTCTGCTGTCACAATTATAAATGTTCTGTCTTTTTTTTTAAAGATCTTTTCAATTTTTTTAGTTATGGAATTTTTTACTATAAATTATGCATAACATTTCTCAATCTTACCAACCTATATTTTCACTACATTGACCACCTATCCATACTCTTTGTATCCTCCTCATCCTACCAGTATCCCAAACAAAACCTATTTCATGTTCCTAGCATTGATTTTTCTTGTCACTACTGAAGCCTAGACATTGCCCCTTAGATTTTTCACTCAAGGCTGTCACTTTACCACTGGAGCCACAGCTCGATTTTTAACTTTTTGCTGGATAATTGGAGATAAGAGTATCACAGACTATCCTGCCGAGTCTGGCTTCAAACTGGGATCCTCAGATCTTAGCCTCCTATGTAGCTAGAATTACAGGCCAGAGCCACCAGCAATACAGCCCCTGACATTGATTTTTAAGGATTAGAGTGTATCCATTTTCATCATTTTTTAATGTGTAATTCAGTGATGTTAAGTTTATTTACGTTGGTGTACCCTGTTGACCCTCCATCATCAGAACTTAATCATCTTAAAAATCTAAAACCTTCCATGCCCTATTAAGCAACTCTCCATTTCCCTCCCCAACCACTGGAAGTTACCCTATTTTCTATGTTAGTGAATTTAATTGTTCAGGGTACCTCATACAAGTATAGTCATATTGTATTTGTCTTCTTTTAGTGACTTACTTCATTTGGGGGGATATCGTCAAGATTCAGCCATGTTGTGACATATGTCAGATTCCTTTTTTTTTTTTTTTTAACCAGTCCTGAGGTTTGAACTCAGGGCTTGGGCACTGTCCCTGAGCTTGTTTCGCTCAAAGCTAGCACTCTACCACTTGAGCCACAGCACCACTTTCAGCTTTTTCTGTTTATGTGGTACTAAGGAATTGAACCCAGGGCTTCATGCCTGCTAGGCAAGCACTCTACCACTAAACCACATTCCCAGTCCCTCAGATTCCTTTTTAGGGCTGAAAAATACTTGTTATGTGTAAATAGCTCATTATTTATCCACAAAGACACCCTCAGGTTACTTCCTATGGACAGAACATTCTGCCATTGTATCGTGTGCATATTCATCCAGTTACTACTTGTAAGAGCTGTATTTTGTTTGTCCTGATAGTCTCCCTACACAGAACCTGGCACATAGACAGCTTTTAGGTGTTTAGAGGGATACGTGGATCTTTTTTTTTCTTTGGAGAAGATACTCTCACCCTCCTTAGGACCTCAGACTGAGTGTATATGGAATTTTTTATTTAGAAAATTAAAATCCTAAAGGATAAAATAAGGACTTAATAGCTTTAGTAAGAATCAGCAGAATAAGGAAAGTTGCTGAAGAAGTTTATGGGAGATTGTATTTTTTAACAGCAGTACTGACAAGGCTGTGGATAAAAAAATCATTTATTTCTGGAAGTCTCAGAAACCTTTGGAATCACCAACTTCACCTGTTAACAAAGATTCAACTCATTAGTGTTGAGTTTCCAATTGATTCCTTATGTCAAGAAGATAATCCAGGAGGAAAACTTGCCTTTTTGTAACAAAGTCCTTGCTAGGGTTGAGCTGCTGTTCTATTGTCCTTCAGGTCATACGTGGAAAACCCTACTAATTCCGTCTAAGCTCTAGTGCTCAAAGCTTGGCTTCCAGGGATTAGCAGTGCCACCAGCCTGTTGTCCCAGTGCCTAGTGTGTCACCTAAGAAGACAAAAGGTTTTATCAATCCAGTGAGAGAACCAAATTAACAAAGGAGGGAATTAACGAGCTTCCTTGCTATACTCTGCTGTGCTACAGAACAGAGTGACAGTGGCCATGCTAACTGCCGGCCAGGGATAGACAAGTAGGGAAATGGCTGTGTATTCTTGATTTGACCTGTGGCAGAAAGCTTTCTTAGCACTTTGCTACCCTGGCATCATTGGCCTCTGATGGGGTGATGAGGATGGTGGTGGTGATGATGATGTGTATGTGTGAATCTAAGGGCTCTACCTACAAAAGGGAATGCTCAGTATGCAACAGAACTGAGGCTTCAGAGCAAAGCCACCTCTGCAGTGGCCAGGTGCTCACTGGTAACACTGGGCTTTGCAGACCGATACAGACAACCCTGACTGCCATTTCAAGACATGTCACCTTGAGCATGTCACTCACATTACCTGTTATCCTTCTGTAAACTCTGCCTATAGTTCCTACTTCATTAAAACTTTCACACTTGTAGAAAGAATTGTGAGGCTGTAAGCACAGTGCTACCCCCAGAGTCTGTATCAGCATGAGATCTGGTGTGATTATTTCCATTGTCTTGGGATGGAGTTGCTCCAGGGAATGAGTCTTCTGTATCTGCTGCCAAGGGAGGCTTTGCTGGGTAACAATGTCACAATATCACTGCTTTTCTACAGGGTTAGAACTGAGCCCTGAGGGCTAGAAGTGTGGTTCAAGTGGTAGAGAGCCTGCCTAGCACGCATGAAGCCCGAGTTCAAAACCCAGCACAGTTAAATAACTAATGAATTAGTTTTTAAAGCTGGCTCAAACATAAGGTACAAGTAATTATTGTGCTGATCAGCTTTCCCTTACTGTAACATATAACTGAGATAAATCAACTTAATAAGAAATGGGCCCTGAATGATGGGTAAGCTTTGTTTGCCTAACTCCAGTTGACTTTTCCGAGCTCAGCTGTATGTGCCCATTTCTTATCATGTTTTCTAACCTGCTGCCTGGAAGGATTCTCCTCTTCCAGACTCTTGTGGGCATTTTGTCATTGTCAGCTCCCTCTCTGTGGCACAGGACTGTGTGGCAGTAGTTGTTTCCGTGTCTAACTGACACAGCTGATGTTGTTCCTGGGGTCTTTTCAGTAAAATCCTCCATTGTCACATTCCCTGAAGGTTTCCCATCCATGGCCACGTCCTTTTGCCCATTTTTATGGCACAGACATCTCATCCAGGGGATGTCACCTCTAGTAAGTAGACAACAGACTCAGAATATCCCTGTCTCCTCAAAGATGGGATTCTTTCTGTTCTCTTGCAACTAAACCCTGCCTCAGGCTACCCTCACATACAAATCTGGTTGCAAGTTCGCTTGAATTTATCTCTTGCTCTGCAGACATTTTCCTGGAAACACTGGGCCACAGCTCTAGGAGTGAATGCTAATGGCTCCAATGAACATTTCCTCTGAGCAGTTCTAAACCTTCCGAATACCAGTGTCAGTCACCTGGCATCTTACTCTAAGAGCTCTTTACTGTCAAGCCAAGCAGTATATCTGTCACACACAGGACTCCTGAGGTAGGAGTTCTTTAGCCCTTGTTCCTTCCAACTGAGGAGCTAGTCTCTGTGCTACCCTTGAGGAAAGGAGAGATGAGTTCAGGAGGGCCTGGCCCTCCTGAGCTCCTGATCAAGATAGATGACTAGCCCAGTTCCCAGAGGTGTACAAGGCTTTGAAAGTACCAAGCAAGAATGAGTGATTACCACACATGGGGTGAGTTTGAGAAGACAGTCCAGGAGGAAGGAATAGAACTAGGCAAAGAAAGAAAGGATGTGGTAACAGTTTTAAATGCGATCAGGAAAACAAGGGACACATACCAAAGGACTCTGGGAAAGAAAGCTAGAACCCATTCAGAAGGGTCTGCTTTCCTGGACTGAAGAGCTTTTCCTGTCCTCTCCCACCCACCCACCTTGCTTATTCCACACATGTTGTAAAGTGTGTAATAGTTAGCAAAAACAGATACCGTGCCTGCCCACATGAAGTATCTAAGGTTGTAGGAAAGACAGACAGAAATCATCACATAAAAGTGACAGCTGTGCACTCAGAACTGGTACAAGATCCATTTGCATTTTAGAATCCACCCTGGCCTGAAGAATTGGGGTGGACTGCAAAGAATGAGAAAGGAGAGGAACAGGGAGCTAAGTCCTCTTCACTGAGGCACCTTGGATCTACGCCCACCTTGTGGTTGGTAAATAGGGAGTAGAAAGCATGTGAGACACCTCTCAGGTACAATGGGAAGGACTTGAGAAATCTGACAGACTTATGATGGTTGCTGGGGGCCCTGACAACTAAGAAATAAAGAAACAGATTTGAGGTGCAGTCCTGATGGGATCTTAATTGGGAGTGTGGGCCATTTTGAGTTCGAGGTGTCAGTGGGCCATCCAGGTTGGGGGTAGAGACATGCGGGATTGGAGATCTGGAAAAGTGCCAGCTGACAACATGCATCAAGAGCCATCAGTGTGTGAGTGACACTGTGTATGGATGAGATCACCTGGAGAGAGAATTAATTGCCATACCATGGTCTCAAGGCTGAGAAGCTCAAGTTATAAGCCACAGGAGTGGAATTCTAGCTGGGCTTCCATTGGTTATCAGTAGCTGGTCTCTCAGGCATTCAGCAATGAAGGTGGCACTTTATGCCAAAGTGATAAATGCCAAGAGCAGCCCTTCTCCCTGAGGAACTGGTTTGCTTTTTTTCTTATACACAAACAAGTTTGCATGATTTTCCTTCTTGCTTCAGCAGCCAGGAAGCTCAGATAATTTTGTAACTTAATTTTAGAAACTATATAGGACCAACATATCCAACTATTCCCAAAGAAATACATTTCATCTCTTGGTGTATTTCCCAGCCTTCATTATTTTCTTTGTTTCCTTGGATGTGTGTGTGTAAGGTACCTCACATCCTTTGTAAAATTAAGTAGGGCACAATTGTTTAAAAATAAAACTTTCCCCCCATCCTCATATTTTGGGGTCACCTTTGTAGCATGTGCAATAAGCCTGCCTGGTTTCTGAGCTAATATTGGCTGGATTGAAGCAGGAGAGACTCTTGGAACCTAACACAAGCTAGACAGTAAATTTAACACTCACGTAACTCATTAAAACAGGATAAAAGTGGAGCTTCAAACATCCCTGTGTTTGCCACCAAGTCTGTGAAAGGGGGAGGGGCACCCTTAATTCAGCTCAAGATGTAAAAGTCAGATCTTTCAGAATTGTGAATACACTGCCAAAGTTAAAGACCTGTCTGTGTAGACAAGCACTCTAGATCTGTTCAAAGAAAGATAGAGGTGTTGACTATACAAGGCTAGGATGTTTTTTAAGCTTAGGGTTTCATTTTCCTTAGTTATAAAAAGTTTGGTGGACATAAACTCCCTTATCAAACAGCTTAAGCACAATCAACTAGATGGTAAAGTTTATTTTTGATCATCCAATAATTATGGTTGAATTACGATTTGCTGTAACTTAAGATCACTGTGTAAATAAATTTTCAACTGTGCTCCATGATTGATACCCAAAGGATGGTAAAAATGTCTTGAGGGCTGGGGTAAGAAGGCCACCAAGCAGAAAGCCCAGACACCAGCCACTGCTCTGCCATATATAGATCTCCTTCTCTGAACACAGGGTTCCATCTAAAAGTGAAAGGAAACATTTGAAAATCATTGTATTGGTAGGCATGTTCCTACCTTTCTATTGGGGTATAGCCATCACATACCCCAGGTGACGGGATCTGACGTTGGGCCCTACCCTGCCACCTGCCTTCTCTGATTTCAGAGTAGGACCCATTCTCCCTGGCACTGTTCCCTCAGCCATAGACTTGAATGACTCCACTAATGAGGATGAGATGAATTACAGATGTGGGAAAGGGAGTTTAGGACCAATCACCCTCCTTCCATGCCTCTGACTCGCCCCTTCCCCCCTTCCCAGGAGGAGCCCATCACTTTCTGCGAGGAGGCTTTCGTGTCACACTATCGCTCTGGAGCCATGAGACAGTTCCTGCAGAACGCTACGCAGCTGCAGCTCTTCAAGCAGGTACCCAACTCCCACAGCAAGGATTTATGCAGCTGTCTCCATCTCTGCACTGAGGCTGTAGACAAGGAGGGCCCCCAGACCAGAGAGATCCAGGAACAGGGGATTGGGTGAAGTGGGTATCTACCACCTGCAAGGCCCTTGACAAATGCACTGCATGGTTTTCTAACTTACCATAAATACACAGCCAACTTTTCAGAAAACTCACAGTTCTGAAGGACCTTTCCTGTCTGGAAAGGGAGCCTGCTCTTTGGGCATGCAATGCAGTACCCAGCTAAGATGGCTTCCCAGATCTGTAGACAAGCTGTTGTGCTTTTTCTTTCTCTCTAGTTTATTGATGGCCGACTAGACCTCCTGAATTCTGGTGAGGGCTTCAGCGATGTCTTTGAAGAAGAGATCAACATGGGTGAATATGCTGGTGAGAAACTGTAGATGGCCCTTTAAGCTGAGGTTGTTCTAGACTAGAGTGTGCTTGGCAAGAGTAACGGGCTTCTTTCCTCCTTTATGAGGGAGTGGGAAAAGACTGGTTTCAACCTTGGCCTTGGATAACTCCTTCGCGTTGTGTGGCCCACAGGTCCATCTGAGATCCTCTGTTCTGGAATCTGGCCTCCCTGTGTAGATGAGTCACATTAAATGTTGTGGCCAGCATGATTCAGGGGAAGAGCACAAGATACCAAAACAGGAGAGCTGGATTCAAATGGAGACCCTGTCTCCTGGCCAGCTGTAAAATCTGGATCAAGACATTTCCACTATTTCAAGTCAAGTCTGTTTGCTACTAAAAGTGACACTGGCCACCTCACTGTGCTCCTGCAGAGATAAAGTCACAGTTTGCTGGACTTTTTTTCCCAGGACAGTCCATGGTACAGAGTTAGGGCTTGGCAGATGTTTCTTTACAATGTGAATGTGGAGCTGAGTGCAGTGACACACACCTGGAGTCCCAGCACTTGGGAGGCTGAGGCAGGAGAATCATTTGAAGCCCAGAAGGTCAAGACCAATCTAGGCAACATAAACCCATCTCAAAAAGTAAATTAAGCCGGGTGCTGGTGCCTGTAATCTAGCTACTCAGGAGGTTGAGATCTGGGGATCATGGTTCAAAGCCAGCCTGGGCAGGAAATTCCATGAGACTATTATCTCCAATAAACCACTAGAAAAGCAGAAGTGGCTCTGTGGCTTAAGCAGTAGAGCACTTGCCTTGAGCTGAAGAGCTGAGGGACAGTGCCCACGCCCAGAGTTCAAGCCCTATGACCAACAACAACAAAAAAAAGTAAATGAAATAAAAATAAAAAACGTGAGAAGTGTTGCTTGGTGCCTTAGAACTGGAGGATCTCATTTTTCAGAAGAGGCTTTTGAGGTCCAGGGAAGTGTTGGTGGCTGACTATACTTCCTGAATCCCAACCTGACCTTCCTTCCCTTTACTGCCTTTGAGAGTAAAAATGATAGTATTTGTAGTCTCAGTGTTTGGGTACAGAATAATAACAGTACTCATTCCGCCAGCCCCTCTTACTGCTGAGCATGTCTGATCTGGACCTCTCATCTTCTGACCAGCTCAAAGCCAGTGCAAGTTCCACCTGTGAGTGTTCCAGGCCCTGCAGTCCATGCCGCATGGAGAACGCCATAGCTAACAAAACCATGCAGTGTCTCCAGACGGTGGCTGATGGTCAACAAGCATTTCCTGAGCGCCTCTATGGCCAAAACTGCGTAAACCAAGGAAGACCCAGTTCTGCTCTAGAGAAATTGCTAGTGAGGTAGAAACATGTAGCTAAAGAAAAAAACTGCACCCATATAGAAGGATAGTAGAACCTAGGTTTTTTCCCAGTTGGAATAGGGCTGTTTGTCCTCACTGCATCCTGTGAGAGGTTCCTGCAGAAACAAGGTTCTGGCCACAGTGAGGAATTTCCTTCCTGGAGAAGACATTCAGTTGTTCTGAGCTTCAAGAAGAGCTGTCTCCTGCTGAGACCTCCCTGACCCACTGGATAAAATGAGCAGAGCTCTGCACAGTGCCTCCTTGTAACAAAGGCCAAGTTTGAGTTTACATGGGGATACCCAGCTCTAGTGACTCACAGTGTATCAAAGAACATGTTACCTGTGCTTAGGGGGCTGTTCAAAGGAAAGAAGAGGAAGAAGCTTCCAGAGGAAATGCCATTTCAGCTGGCTGTTGAGGTCTCTAGGCAGAGAGGCTACACAAAGAAACAGTGTTTGTAAGGATCTGGAAGATGGAGAGATTGTTTGTTAGGGGATGCTGGATATGTCCTTGTCAGAGAGGAAGGCTGAGCAGAATAGAAGCACAGGATGGAGAGGCAGGGCTGTGAACTTCCTATATCCTGCGTGCTAAAGGCAATTTAAACAGCTCCTTAAATTACAGTTTCTCTTGGCTTCTCTTTCCCCAGGCAGTGATAAACTGTACCATCAGTGGCTCTCCACGGTCAGGGTAAGTATACCCCATTCAGAGCCACCCAGCCCTGTCCATGGGCTCCTGGCAGCCCTCTGCTCTCCCTGGCCACCCACCAAGACTGCCTCAAGGCCCAGAATCCTCTATTCCCTCAGCTGAAGATGCTTTTGTCTTAAAGCTAGGCCATCTTCCTTCAGGCAGAAACTGGAAAGCAGGGCTGTGCAAGGCCTTCTTGGCAAAGGAAAGGAGGCATGAGAGGTGTCCCTCTCTTCCTGCCAGCTAACGCCTATTGCATGGGATGTTGTCATCCTACGACATTTCTGGGAATCTCCTTTCAGTGCTAGTATGGTTGTCGTGATCATAGGGAAGCCAAAAGTGTGTCCCTCTTGCTGCTCTGCAATATTTTTTACTCCAAAGGCTCCTGGGAAGATGAAAAACACATCCCTGAGAGTTTCATTTGATTTTTTTTTAAGTCTCCTCACCATTCATGTGAACTGTTTCTTGTTGAATTGGCAGCCAGGTACTTAGGACTTCTGGAGACTCTAAAGGATTCAAATTCTTCCCGTACCTTTTCATCAGTTTATCACTGAGCCTACTGTGTGCCAGGCACCAGCTGGGTACTAGGGATTCAGTGGGGACACAGGCCTTGCCCTGGGGTGCTCCCAGCTTGTTTGGAAGGCAAGCACGTAAACAGGCAACACCAACATAATGTGATAAGTGTTCTCCCCCGCCCCAGGGCCAAGTGCACTGCTGCCAAGGCAGGTCCCTTGGAAGTGTCTGCAGTTGGCCGAGAGTAAGCAGCAAGCCGTGAAAGACTTCCTTTGTTCTTCTTGGATGGCCAAACACAACACTTGGCAAATCAGAAGCGAGCAATAAGGACCTGTTGATTGATTGATAAAGGGAGTTTCAATACTCCAAAGGACCATTTAAACAGGATTCTGAGTAATTTTGGAAGGCAGTATGGAATAAATGAGTGGGAGAAAATTTCCTATTGTCTATAACATAGAATAGTTTCTAGGTTGAATTGTAATGTTTTTACTTTAAGCCCGAAATTTTTAATGTGAGCATTTACCAAAAATTGTGCTAAAAGTTGCAGCCAGTAAAATTATATTGCTGTCTCTTATTTGGTTATAAACCCATTTGTTCCAGTCTTTCTCCATTTGAATTGAATGAATGAATTTTCCAGGCCACCGCAAATCTGATTATGTGATACATTTGTTTAAAAGCCCTTCAGAGCATACGGCCCTTACCCTGCCATTCCAAGCTCTTCACAAACTACCATGTTGGGCCTCCTAGGCTCACTTTTGCCCCTCCCATGATACACTGTGCTCAGGACAATAACCACTTGTTCCAGCCGGAGTGCATCTGGCCTCTGGGCTCTTTTGTATATATTGCTTGTCACAAGAATTTTCTTCTCTGTTCCCCACACTAACCCCTCCTTCATGGCCCAGGTCAGACATTTTTTGCCCTCTGGCCTTGTCTGACTGTCCTTGTCAACGTGTTCCCTGTGTGCAGCCATTATAGCTCACCACCCAATGTGCCATTATTTACCCTGGCTCCCTCCTTCCTCCAACCTCCACTGGAGGTCTCTGAAGACAGAATTCAGGCCTCTCTTGGCACAGGGCCCTCAGATCCTAACACAAGAGCTCTCATAACAGCCTGCAGGGATGAGACTGAAGCCCAAGCTTACAGACAGCTCTGGAACAGGGCCTGCGCACTTTAGCTCCCTTCACTGCCCCCTTAGGCAGTGGAAAGCCTTCCTCACACCTTCCTCCTGCTCCCTAAGGAAAGCAATCAAGACTTAGTGTGTTTAATCTGTTTCTGCTACAGCCATGGCTTTCGTGGTCATTTATTCTTTTCTTAAGATTCAGATATTAAGGAAGGCAGCTTACCAGAGAGATTTTTAAAACAACACAGGAAGCCCAGAAGAGGAGAGAGAACATATTTTCAGATGATCCTGGTTGATCAGGATCCCATTTTCTGTCCAGCTTCATATCAGCTAAAGCCCCCAGATATAAAACACACCTGAACACTTGTCTGTTGTAACTACAAGTTACTTTAGAAAATCACTAGTGACTGTGGGGAAACTCTTACCTGAGACAGACACTAAACAGAACATTGGACCTAGAAGCTTCACACTCATCATCTTCAGTCCACACACTTGCCCTGCCACACCCACGTATGTGAGCACACAAACACACACACACACACACACCCAAGTGAGTGTGCCATAACCCCAGCTGTGATTACTATAGACCAGTAGCCATCTGGGCTTGCGTCTCTCCTTGCATCAATACTCCTGAAATGTTGCCCAACTTGATTAAAGAGAAGAGGTCTTTGTTAGTGTTGGCCTACTCTAGCCTCAGCTCTCATTGATGATTGACATTTTTATTATAGAAAGGAAGTGGAGCGATCCTGAATACTGTGAAAACAAAAGCGAACCCAGCCATGAAGACCGTCTACAAGTTTGTAAGTATTGGTCCTGGTCTCAGGAGCCAAACAAATCCATTCCTTAACATGAGCAAAAACATGAATATAACCTGCTGCTCCATGGCAGAGGTGACTTGAAGGCTTTTACTCTATTTCCCACTGGCTTCCTTGCTCTGAGAATTATGTTGCATTGTGACCAGGTTCATGACATTGAACTTAAAGTATATCCAAAAATGTTTCTTCAGCCACTGCAGTAGAGAAAGAGGAAGCTTCTAGCTTTGGCTTTTAAGAGTAGCCTGAGAGGTAAAAACTCAGGCTGTTTCATGTATCCCTGAGATCCAGAACCAGAACTATGATCTGGAAGTATCCTGACAACAAACCCTTCCTACGTGTGTCCCCATTACTATGTCAAATGGAGCAGCTCCTTTGTAGGTTAATGAAGAGTGTGCAGGGCAGAAGCAAATTCTTCATCCTCCCTCATCACTTCTATAAGAGACTCATGCTCTCAGCAGAGTGAAAATAAAAGATTCCATCAATTCCTGGTGTTCCATCTTTTGCAAGTCTCAAGTGTTTGTTCCTATGATTTCTCTTGCTTGCTAATTTGACCCTGAACCACTGAAGTGGAATGATTTGTTTAATTTTTCATTTTTAATTGTGTTAGTCCTTTCTAAGCTTTAACTATAGTTTCTATAATAGGGTAGGTGGCTGCCAACAGAGTCACATAGGTTTAAAATGACATAAAATAAAAACCACAGTGTCCACTGAAAAGAGATTTAGAAAATAGCACTATCAAAACAGTAAAGTCTGTTTCAGCCCTTCAGCCCAGGCAGAAAATTGATCCTGAGGCCCTGCCCTACTGAAATATAATAGATACTCTGAATCTTGCAGCCAGTAAAGCTGCTGTTTGACTCTTCATGGTAGCTGTCACCAGGCTGCCGAGATAAATAATTATACAGAGCAGAAGGACTTGCGAAGGAAAAGAAAAAAAAATGTCTGCCTTCAAAATGCAGAAAATAAAATCTCTACAGCTCCTTTAAGGGATTTTTTTTAACCTTTTACCATTGTATTTGTTTTCATAGCTATTATGTTTTCAACTTGATGATCCCATTTTTCCTTCTTTTCTAGTAATCAGAGAAGGTGATTCGCCACAGACTGAAATCAAGCGTAGTCCCTGCTGGAAACAGAAAGGGAATCTTAACTTAAATTAATTTTTCATGCAGGCAAAAGATCATGCAAAAATGGGAATAAAAGAGGTGAAAAACCGCTTGAAGCAAAAGGTACTTGAAGTTCTTATTCAAAATGTATAAGCACCATGTATGAAATGCGTGGCCACAAAAAAGTAGGATGTGATCAATAGAGGGCTGTTTGATACAGTGTTGTTAGCACACTTCAAAATGCATTACCAGCTGTCCGGGGGTTTTCACACTGTTATAAATATTCACAGACAAAAAACTGTCTTCAAATAACATTAAGACTCTGGCTTAAACCCACAAAGGCAAGAAAGTTCAGAGTTACCACTGTTGGTCTGTCCCTTCCCCTCCCCACCAGGCCTGGGGTTTACAGGTATAGGAAAAAATTGGCTTGGTCCCTCTTTCCTGACACTGTCCCCTTCCTGCTGCCACCCTCAACCGAAGGGCTGTTCATAAACCAAGCCAAGAAGCATCTCCAGGGACAGAACTGTGCTGGTCTCAGCAAGCACACGAGCCCCAGGCAGATATGCACAAAGGATGGCAGGATGAGGATGGTGTAGCTTTCCCACCATGCCCATTAAACAGGAGAGGCCCAGCAGTTTATGTTGAAGACTCCGTGCAGGGAAAGAGAGGCCCTGATTGTTTCCATAGACCATTTGAAAAGTTGTCTGAGGTCACATTGGCTGCTTCCTGACGAGAATCCCCCCCCCCCAGCCTGAGACTTGAGTATACAGTGAGGTTATTGCAACAGACAAGGGTTTCTGATACGTTTCCAACATGATCACAGTTATTACTGCTGCCACCCCTTGTTAAGTACTTGTTAAGGATAGTCCAGGCTAGGAGTATTCACGTTTAATCCTTAGAACAACCCTGTGGTGTTATTCTCATTTCAGGAGTAAAGAGACTGTGGTTCAGAGGTGAAGTAATTTGCCCAAGACCACACTGTGTAAGCCTGGCACAGGCAGGATTAGATTCCAGATCTGCTGACTTCCAATGGCAGAATGCTTACCACTACATACTTGGCACTGCCTTCTTTAAACAAGTGTTTTGTTTTCCAAAAGATGTCTAGGATCACTTACTTCATTATCCCCACACCCCTAAATGTTCCACTCTAAAAAGGCCCTTTGTCTATCTTGGCAGTTGTTGTTTTTTTTTTAATTGAAAGCAGTTTCAATTTTATAAGTCAGAAAAGACCTCTAATTAACTTGAAATGGGTCGAAGGAATTGATTCCTTCCTTTTAATTGGAAAATAATTTGCTCTGACTAAGCACTTAAATTCCTAGTTTCAGCCAACAGCGAGTTCTTAACAGCTAGGATGCACATCATCCTGTAACATAAATCCAGGCAGCCTGCAACTGCAGTCTGTTGCACATTGCCAGAGGCTACCAGGTGGAATTCTTTACTTGGGTGTTGAGTTGCTAAAGATCCTTTTTTATCTTCAGTCCCAATCACATGTAGCTGAATTGGATTGCAGATACTGAGCTGCAGGAAGGGGGCTTTTCCCTCCTTGCTGTCCAGCCTTTGGTTGGTTAGAGTGGCACCTAAACTAAGCAAAGATAGGAACCTCCTCAGGCCCCTGCACAGACAAGGTCAATGGCTCCCATTTCCTTCTGCCATACAGAAAACTGGAGACATCTTTTCACCATCCTGTTCAAAGGCACAAGCCTCTAGCCTTCAGAATATCCCTGCTCTATGATACCTGTCCTTGCCCCCAACCAGCAAGCGCAGCCTTTTTAATGTTACACGTTCATTTAAACAATCTAGATCAAGTTCCTTCCACACCACCTCCTTCTCCCTTCCTTGATAGTATCTAAAGCTGATTTTCCCCCTCCCCTTTCTCCCCCCTGCCAGTCTTTTCAAGAACAGCTTCGTGAGCTAATGTTCTATAGAGAGTGTCAGTACATTTCAGGTGCCACAAACGGTGAAGGCATTTTATAGAAATGTGGCTTGTCACCATTGGACTGTTGACAGATCTATTAGTGCACCCTTTTCAATTTTCACTTTTCCCCTCTTCGGTCTTACAGATTTCCACAGACATGATATTTTGCAGTTGTTCTTGGAAGAGCTATTTTGTAATTGAAACTCTAGCATTGTTCAGTACATTCAGGTCCTGGGTCTCGGGCACTCTCTGGCTTCCTTTCTTGAGCTAATTTAGGACTTGGCTTCACCTGACCTTTCTCACTGCAGTGGAAAATATTTCCTTGCCTCTTTTTTTTTTTCTTTCTCTACCCTCCTGCCCCCTCCCCTCCACACAGAACCTATCTATGTGACTCCCTAAACACATCTTAATACAGACACCTCAAGTTTGGTTTCTGCTATGAAATGGAAGCAGCTCCCAACAAAGATCCAATTTTCAAATGTACTGGGTTGCCACCTGGCCTCCTCTAACTCTGCATAGCAATGGTGACCTCGCAGATATAATCAAGAACCCAATCTTGCCCCCTTTGCTCTTGCCTTGGGTTTGAATTGCAAATAGAAAATGTGGGACTGACCTGTGGAGAGGTCATCACGGTGTATGGAGGGTCCATCTCTAATATGACTGAGCAGGGCCCTTTCTCTGTCCCTTGTTCATTTGTGCTGCCAATTTTCAAAGCCTCTGAAAGAGGAGCTTTCAGGATATCTGTGTGACCATTGGCAAATAATTGTTCATAGATCCTACAGTGTGGCTTTATTCCACCTGCTCTGCTTCAGCCAGCAACAAAAAAAGAAAGATGGAGAACATATTTCTCTGGGTAAATGGAGCAAGGTGGTCAAGTTCTGCTATAGCCTATGCTCCTTTGAAGTCTGACTTGCTCAAAATTGGGAAGAAGAAATGGCAAACATGCTACCCAGCTGATGCTTCCCAAGGGAGGCGGTGGCACCTCCTTGGTCATGTCCCTGTTAGGCATGACCTGCAGAAAAAATGCCAGCAGATTGCAAATTCCACTGCTGCTCTGTGCCAGGTTGGCACAAGAATGCCCTGTTTTAAAAGCAATGGCTACACAGACTTCCTTCTAACCTAAGTTGAACATTCAGATACTTCCATAGGATGTTATTTTGTGCCCTTGAGGAATGCCTGACATTTTTTATCCTTTTCCTTTGTTTATTAAAATATGTCAACCAAACATCCATTTCCTAACCCTTTGTAAAGTTCTAAGTCTTTGATCTTTGAAAAACAAATCAAGCTTGTTTAGAGTGTCTGTGATTGAAAGGAACAAATTCACAGTTGGCTTTAGTTTCTGGCCAAACATTTCCAAGTGCATTGAAGAGAGTGAGCAAGCACGGAGGGGAGAGCCAGGTAGACTCTTAGAGAACAGACATTTTCACACCTTTTCACACAACTGTCAGCTCCCTGTCTCCAGACACATTAAAATATGCGGCAGCCTCAATCACAGACTCTCCAACTTTGGCTACTAGTTTGATATCAATATTCATCATTTAATTTACATTTGCTGTGGTGGGAGGTAAGCTAGGAAATGAAAAACACTGCACGGATTTCAGAGTGGAGATAGGTAGTTCCCCACCAGAGACAGAAAAAGTCTTCACACCCATGGGGCTTTTTAAACTCCCCTTCATTAGGGATTTGGTGTTTGGGCTTCCGAGTCAAATGAGCTGGGTTCAGCGTTGGTTGTGTAAGATGTTATCTATGTGGCCCTGAGTGAGTTACTAGACCTCTCAAACGTAGTTTTCCTCGATGAGAAGAAGCAGATTTTTACTGGATTATCATAAGGATTAGAAGAGGACATGCATTTAAATAGCGATAGTGAGGATCCACTCCATAAATGAGTTTTCATTCTGTTAGTTTGTGCATGCCCCACCTCTAGAACAGCCACACTTTGGAACTTCCCAAGCACCACAGGTCTGACCAGTCACTCCCTGGGATAAAACCTTTCTGACCTTGCTAAACTCGGCATCCAGGCAGGCTGCTACCCCTCAGGTCTCTGTCTCAGAAAGCCTGGTCCTAGCTTTCCCAACACCACGTCCATCCCTCTCTGGCCTCCTGCCTCCCCAAACCTGATTCCTGCCTCCCTGCCTTGCTTGAACCAAGTGTATATCATATGCTGTGCCTGTCTACTCCACAGAGAGGTGGAGTTGAGATCGGTCAGGATTTTTTATTCCAGGTAATACTCAGGGAAGGTGATAGCAATGGCAGTGTTTTCTGCCTCCTTTTCTCTGCAGTGGGAAGAGGACTGGAAGAGCGCCAGTGCTTTGAGCCTGGAGGATCCTGGCAAGTTTGCCACCTGCAGTGGCCTCTGATCTCTGGCTCTGTCCAGTGTTCCTCCTATGTGACCCTTCAGGAAGGAAGGAATCATCATCTTACCCCTTCTAACAGCCTCTTGTTTTTGCTTTTGAAAAATGACATTTAGGTCAATTTTTGCAAACAAAGCATCAGGGAATATTCAACAAATAAGAGAAGTAAACATAAAATAATCTCTTTTGATAGTCTGAATTTTCATATAGTATATCCTGAACATATTCTGGGCTACTAAATGTTTCTTCCACGTGCTATTGTTTTGAATGACTACATATAATTTTATCTGATGGCCATGTATACATTTAATACATCTCATTGTTGGACACCTAAATTAGTTCCAGTGTTTTCTAGACAACTACACTGTAAGCAAGACTTTGCAGAAAGTCTTTTTTTTCTCTCTCTCTCATTTTCAATGAGCCAAAGGGCATATACCTCTTTCAGGTTTTACATGTAAATTGCCAGTTTGCAGAAGGGTACAAGAACACCCTTTCCCAGGCCCTTGGCTGATCTCTTCGTTAGTTGTGAGGCTACAGTTTCTTTAATAAGGGAGTCCAAAGTTGTAGGAACTGACTTCTTACTATGTGTAAGATCACTGTCAGTAGGACAGAGGAGCACTATTCTTGTGGCTTTCTTGGCTCCAGGCCCTGCTCTGCTTCCTATAGTCTCCTGAGAGGAAGCTGCTGTCCTTCCCCACTGGAGGAAATAGTGAAGAAATTGAAAGGTCAGAGATTGGTGGGGTGAGCCCTCAGGATTTGGTTAGAAATCTCTTGCATCTCTGAATAAGCTAGCTAAATAAAATGAATGTGGCTTTTTGACAATCAGGCACATTTGTATATTGGATACATTTGCCTTCCAAATGTTCAGCTTAAATTTACAAAGATTTATTAGAAAGCATGTGCTAGGGGCTGGGAAAGTGGCTCAGTGATAGAGCTCTTGCCTTGCATGCTCAAGGCCCTGGGTTCGATTCCCCAGCACCACATAAGCAAAAAGAAAAAAGCCAGAAGTGGTGCGGTGGCTCAAGTGGTAGAGCGCTAGCCTTGAGCTGAAGAGCTGAGGGACAGCACCCAGGCCCAGAGATCAGGCTCCACAACTGGACCCAAAAAAAAAAAAAAGAAAGCATGTGC
Source organism: Dipodomys ordii (assembly GCF_000151885.1). Taxonomy (NCBI): domain Eukaryota; kingdom Metazoa; phylum Chordata; class Mammalia; order Rodentia; family Heteromyidae; genus Dipodomys; species Dipodomys ordii. Next base: position 781,182 of record NW_012267271.1, on the reverse strand, counting down.
TAGATTCAAGAGAACCCAGACCCCAAGAACTCATAGTCTATAGGAGAGACAGCTAAATGGCATGGCAACCTGTGATCAGTCGTTCATCCTCCTCCAGATGGTGGGGTGAGGCCCCGTCAATTTAGGACACCATACTCTTGTATGCAATCATTGTAGGTTCCTCCACTTTCTAGCTTTGTGGCCTTGGATAAGTTATCCTCTCTTTGCCCTCACTGTTTACCAAGTAATCATTGTGGGAACCAAGTGTGAGTAAAGGTCATGGGTTTGGAAGAGTTCCTGCTGGGGGCATGCACTCTACTTAGGAAAGCTGTCTGCCCTTTGCAGGGGATGAGGATCCAACATTCCCTTTGTACAGTGCTAGGATGTTTTTCAAAGTTTCCTTATATCTCATTTAACCAATTCTTCCAGTGGCTTTGAAGTTTGCCAAGCCACTAGTAGCCTCCTCGTGTAAAGAGGAAGAAATCATTGCAGAGAGTTTGGGTGAATGAGAGCAGGCAGCTAGTCAGTAGTATAAATAAAACTAGAAAGATAGCTTAGACTAAGATAATTTTCCCAAAACTACATACATGCATGTTTTTAAATACCTATCATCTTATAGTTTTACAGTTAATACACTTTGTTAACATGTTAACATTTTTTCAGCCACACACATGCAGTGTTCAATTTTTTTTTTTCTGAACCAGAAGTGAATGTTTTATTGTTTGGCCTTATTAAAACTCTATGTTAATCCTCTAGGTGCTCCCACCTGGTTCCAAAATGCCCCTTTTGCCCTTCGTTGCTTTCTGGTGCACAAGAAGCCCCTCTCCTCTTTGTTCCACTTGACCTGAGCTCCTTAGAGCAGCCCCTTTCCAAACAAACCATTTCTAATTGGCTGTCGGCAGCCTCTTTCATCATTGAGTCTTAGCCTGGCTGAACCTGACTGATGTAATATGGGCCAAGCCCTCCCCATAAAGCAAGGGAGGTCATCACCTGTGGTCATGTCCCAATCAGAGAGACTTCTCAAGGCTGGCCTCTACAGGCAGCCAATTCCTTAGGAAAGGAGGCCTGGTGGTAGGCAGCTGGATATGTGAGGTCAAATACATACACATAATGGGGAAATGTGATTGCTATTGTTTATTGAGTAGCTAATAATATTCTATCCACTTGTATTGAATTACTTATCTCCATTAATTCTCACAAGTACCATATTCCCATTTCACAGATAAAGAATCTGAGGCTCTGAGGTGTTATATATATTTCCCCTTTAGTGTAGTTATTCAGTACACAACCACTTTCCCTCATGTGCTGCCACCACTGTTTCTATTCAGCTGAGAAGTTAAAGGAGACCCATTATCAAAAGTCTCCTATTGTGCAGAATTTAATGGATATTAAAGTATATGTTCTGTCAGCGAAAATGTACTTTTGTTCATACAATGAAAGGAATTAGAAATTTCATTTGCTATTCAATTCAGGATGTGAGTTATTTTTACATGGTGAAAATGATTAAATGTTGTCTGTTTATATATTTATTCTGAGTCTTAACTAGTGAAGATTTAAGCAGCTTTCTTGACCTGACTAAAACACACACTGCTTATGGCATGACTGGGCCACATCCATGTTCCAAACAACCCTGTGTGACTCAGCTGCAGGGGCTAGCCATGGGAGCCAGTTGGCGCCTTAGGGTTTTTCTTTTCCGTAGAATTGGATTCATTAATCGGATGTACAAATTTTTGGATTTAACAATATGTTTTTGGATTCCCCAAATTTTTCCCAAGTCAAGGAGGCTTAGCTCAGAATTCAGGAAGAGTGAGGGGGTAGAAAAGAGGGAACATGAGCACACATTTTCACAAACAGTAACATCATCAGCAAACAAATGTAGGAAAATGTCCACACTCGCAAATAACCAAAGTGATGCAAATTAAAACAACAATGAGGTCTAATTTTTCACCTATTAAATTAGCGATACATTTTTAAAATGATGAGACTAACAAGTACTGTGAAACTGTAGCGCATCTATTGTAGGTAGTTGGTGTAAATTGGAAAGCAATTTGGTAAAAATGAATATAAAGCCTTACAAAAAGATTTTTATCTTTTGACCTAGTAATTTCATTTCTAAGGATTTCTATAGAAATAAATTTAAAAAGAAAGACTGTAATATATATTTAGAAAGTTTAAAAATAGAAACAAAAACCCAATAGTAATAGGATTATTCATTAAATTACATGCCTGCTCAAAAATATTATGCATCCATTAAAATTATTATTATAATTACTGTAGCTCCATGGTGATGCTTACATTGGAAAAAAACAGGAAATAAAATTATGCATGAGCTATGATTGCAAGTAAATTTTAAATGTCTGCATATAAACAAAGTGAATATGTAAAATGAAAATAGCTATATGAGATAATATGAAGGTGGTTCTTTTTTCATTCTTGTAAATTATTATATTACCTTTACATTTTGGTTTCTCTAGTCCTTGAAAGTTAAAGGACCAAGTTAGCTTCCATTGCTTTCATTTCCCCCAGGAGGTCAGGCTAAGAATGTCCCAGGAGAGAGGTCGTTGGCTGGGGGGGGGGGGGGTTATGGGTTGTGAGAGGACACTGATGCCACACCACCATCAACCCTAAACCATCATCCTTCCTATAGGACATCACGGAGAATGGCTGTGTCCCCACTACAGAAGAGTCACTGCCCAGGACTGCACCTTCCCCACTGGCAGAAGCCAAGGACCCCAAGCTGCGAGAAGACCGGAGGCCAATCACAGTCCACTTTGGGCAGGTGTGTACCCTGGGCCGGTATGAGTTTTGAGTGGGGGAGTGAGGGGACCGCAGTTGTTTTGTTTGTAACAGAAGCTGTAGCACATGCAGCAATTTCCCATTCCTTGGCAAAGCAGCTCCAGAGAGTTTCTCACGTCGTCAAATGTTTATGTGCTGCAAATGTGTTTTGAAGATGATTTGCAAAACTTTCAGGAGACAGTATAGCTCTGGACATCAACTAGCCCCTCTGTTGACTGGAGTGATTAAATGTAGCCGCTGCCACCCTCACTCCCAGACACTGCCTTTAAGGTGCCTGTCAGCTAAGCATCTCATTAGAACACTTTAGCATCCCAGGCCCTTCTTTGCACTTTCAAATAAAAGGCAACAAGCAAAGTCTTATTAAAAAAAATCAATTATGAGTTCTTTATTAATATACTTCCTGAAAATCAATATCCAGAGTCGTGCTTCTCAGAGTAAGCACCCTCACTGTGGTTCCATAGATCCAGTTCTTACCCAACTGTTTGAAAAGACCTCAGCATTTGAAAAACTTTGGGGGTTTATTTCCCCCTGAAGTAACACATTGTGCTCTGTACAGAAACCAAAATTTGTATTGTGGTTAAATTTTTGGTTGAAAAGGTTATGTAGTCGTCCTTACTTCTTGTCAGTCATCTCCTCTGTTATTAGACATTATAATTTTTCTGTGTTTATGGCAAATGGCTCAGTTGGTAAAGTTTAGTGTACAAATCCATTTGTGATTTTTTCTTTGGTTGGGGTTTTGGTTTTAGCTGTGTTGGGGATCAAATCCAGGGCCTTGTACACTTGCCAGTTCTTGCAAAGTTATTTCTTTTTGAATCACCTGATTCTCTTAACCATTTGTCAATGAGGCATGATTAAACTGGTTTCTATGATTTTCACTTCAAATGTGATTTCCATTTCAACCACATAAAGGACCCAGAATCGTACATTTAGAAAATTACTGATTTTGGCAGGTTTATCAAATGCCTACTATGTACCAGACATTGAGTTGTTTGGAAATGAACTGATGAAATTGCTGTAGTAGGTTATTACTGTAAGATGTGAATTGATTGAAACATGAAAATCATTTTCCTCTATCTCTCATATTTTGTTCATACATCTGTAACTTGGGGAAACTCACCCCCTTTTCTGATTTTAGACTTGAAAGGGATGTTGTAGAAATTGAAATGTAGCACAAGAAAGTAGTGTGAACAGGGTGGTACTCATTTGGCTAATGATCATCTTCAAACTGGACCCGTGTTCTCACCCCTGAAGAGCGGCTTCCTCCCCGGCTTAGGCCCTGTTGGAGAGATCCACACCCCTGTTCCTGGCTGCTTTTGCTGAAAGCACAACCCTGGCTGTCACCAGCATGGCATTCCAGAGTCAGCTTCCTGCTTTCCTTTGTCCTCATTCCTACACACACCAACCTGCCCATGAAAGAAGCCCCTCGCTGGAGTTTGGAGCCCATTACAGAGAAAGAGGGGGCGGGGGAGAGGGATTTCATGGTGTTAAACATTCCATTTTTCGAAACACACAAAAAAAGGAGGCCCTATTTGAAATGGAGAAAGACCTTCTTTCCATTTCAGCAAGAAGTAGAGATGCTTTAATGTCATTCCCAGCTAAATGCAGAATAAAACTGTGTGTGCACATGCGGGTGGGGATAAACAATTAAAAAAGCCACCCCAAACTCTGTTGAAATAAGAGCTGTCTGTGCCTTCACAGGTCTGCAAACTGGAGAGGATGAAAGTGGCTTCCCCCCCCATACACCCCGTTTGTCACTTCCCTCACGTGGCTGCCAGCATTATGCAAGTGTACAAGAAGGCAGGATTTTTTTTTTAATGCATGCATGCGGATTAAGGTCAAGCCCCTAGTATCAGCCATGCAGCGGGCTCTCCCTTCCAGCTGCAACCACAGAGCCTACCCACAGCCGAGAGATGCCTTAATTGAGACGTGCTGTCAAAGTGACAAACACATTTGCATACAGTCTACACTCTATTTATTTTCTCTGGAAAGGTCTACAGTCTGCTGTTGGTTGAACATTCTTAATCAGTTTGCTGTAAGTGAACTGCCAGCTAGCTCACTTGTGCCGGCCTCTTCATTAGGTGACAGATTAGCTGTGGGGGATGGGCCAGGGAAGCTCAGACCCCTTTCTTTTAACTCTTTCTAGCTTTGCCCCCTGGGTGGTAGGTTGTCCTTCAGCCTTTCCCCAGGCACCAGGTTTGATAGGCCACTGGTCACAGCAGGTAGAGCCTACTGGGGTAGGTAGGCATGAGTTTTAGGGACTTGGTGATCTTTCCAAACAATAGACCTTTGAATTCCAGTTCAAAAATATCTGCTGTACTCTCCTGCCATCTGCACTATTTTTGGTTAGTTGATAGTTTTCTTTAAACAGACTCGAACCCACCATACATACCATCTTTAGCCTTTTATTAAGCAATTGGTAAAATTAGAGGTTTAGTATACTAGTGCAATTTCTTTGTAAGCACGTAAAAATTTTTAAATGTTCATCTGTGGCTCACCAAAGCCATTCATAAAGCCCTAGTGATACATACTCTCTTTGGAGAAAGAATAGACCACACACACACCGTAATATCTGTGTCATCTCTGTCATAGACTTTTGAGAAAAAGAATCATTAGCCCTATTTTATGGGCCCAGAGCTGGAACTCAGAACTCAGAGCTCAGCCCTGCAAGGATTTGCCCAGGTTATGTCACCAGCATGGAAACCCAGGACAGTCATGACTGGGGGCTATACTGGCTCCTGCCCCAAGCTAGACTTCTGCTATTCCATATATCTGTTCACGTTGGTATGTCCCAGAAACTATTTCACCTAGCCAGAGCATGTGTACTAACCTTAGAAATATCTTCCCATTGGGTTTCTATTTCTGTAGGTTTCCTTCTTTAAGAACACTTAGCTACATCAAAATAAATAAGAAAAAAGAAAACACAAAGATCAGTTAGCTGCCCCATGAGGCTCTGTAGTGAGGACTGGCAAGAAGGGAGCTTGGCATCAAGGCAGGGGTGACCACTGCTAGAAAGAAAATGTGCTCTCTTGCCTTCTGCTTCAGACTGGGACCATCTCTCCCCATTTGATTATACATTTCTTAATCTATATACATGTCTAAGATAAATAACTCTGTCTTCACCTTCATAGGGCATGATGGAGACAGACACAGGGCAATGTGAGAGGTGAGCTCAGTGTTCTGAGGACCCACAGAGGGAACATCTCCCCACTGATCAGGACCACTGTACACAGTCTCAAATTGGAGCCTTTATTAAAAGATACTTTGTCAACAAGCCAAACTCACTACAGTTCATTTGTTTGCTACAGCAGACATATACTATGTTACCTGGAGCTGACAGTGAACAAAATAACTGGATTTTTAGTTAGCCTCTGCATCTGTATCATGGATGGTTTATTTGAATAGTTTAAAGGTATCAAGGAACTTGCAAATGTCTATTCTTACCTTGAAAAATATTTAGGTTTGGAGAAGCATTATGAAACAATTCTTCTCCCCAGATTGAGAAATAAGATCCAGGAGAGAAACAAATGAGATTTTAAATGCCAACTTTTTAAAATAAGACTAAAAGGAGAATGTTACACTAGACTTGAGGCTAAATGGTTGTTAAAGCATTGCCTAAATCTTTGAAAGTTAGAGTTATTCCACACGGGGTAAGTGGACAGTGGTGGAGGAGCTGCTAGCCTAGGAAGGAGCTGGAAGGAAGGAGGGAACATGCTCAGTTCCTTTCTAGACTCAAAGAGAGAGCCTCACTGCTTCCCAACAGGGCTGGGGAGACAAGGCAAAATAAACTCAAGGTCCCCTGGTTTTGGCCTCTTGGATGAGGAATGGAAGATCCTCCTCTCCAAGACTTGAGAAGGGCTGAGGAAGCAGTTCATTCAGTTAGTCAGCAGAGGTGGCACCCCATCAAAACTACACCCTGTGTTCAGTCAGATGGCCTAGGTTACCAGATGATTTCATATTCTTTTTCCTGATCTTAACCATCTACTAGTAAGGAAGAAAACCTGGAGAGACAGAAACAGAGAGAGAATGTGTGTGTGTGTGTGTGTGTGTGTGTGTGTGTGTGTGTGTGTGTGTATGTGTGTGTGTGTGTCTGTCTGTCTGTCTGTCTGTCTGTCTGTCTGTGTCTGTGTCGTCTTTGTCTGTATCTGTGTGTGTGTGTGTCTTTATCTGTGTCTTTGTGTCTGTGTCTGTATGTGTGTGTTCACTCATGCATGTGCCATTTCTAGGGCTTGAACTCGGGCCTCGGCACTGTCCCTGAGCTTTTTGCTTAAGGCTAGTGCTCTGCTATTTGAGTCATAGCTCCACTTCCAGTTTTCTGGTGGTTAATTGGAGATAGGAGTCTTACAGACTTTCCTGCCCAGGCTGGCTTCATACCGAGATCCTCATATCTCAGCCTCCTTAGTAGTTAGGTTTACAGGCACCCAGCAAGGAAGAAAACCTTTTACCCATTGTATGAATGAGGAAAGTAGCTTGGCTGGGACAATGTTTGCTGGAGAGAGTAGCTCAAGCCTGCTCCAAAGCTAGCAGCAGCATCTCTGCTTCTCTGGGATACTGAATTTTAGTTATGTGTGTGGGCTGCCAACACTGTGGGCTAGGGCCAGGCTGGCTCTCTCAGTCCTCTATTGAGAGTGAGGTGAGGGGGGATACAATCTTAGGTTTGCCTTTCACTGTTTCCTTCACATTTCCCCTGATTGGCCTGAAAACAGAGCAATTACCCACTTTGCAATCTGTCAGATTCCAAATTTTGTATATTGAAAGGTACCCATTTGAACAAAGGTTTCTAAATTTCTGTAACATAAAGTTTTAAGAGCTGGTTAAACCAAAGTTCTAACCAGGAACTACTGTGGCTTCTGAAACAGAGGTTTGGATACCATCCTAAAACCAGCTCTTGGCATGTCATTGTCTGTCTATATGCTTGCTAAGTTTTGGTATCTACAATTTTGGCCATTTAGTCTTATGCTGGGCTCAAGAGGCTGCCCAGCAAGCATATGCCTTATGGTACCATAGCTCTAAGAAATTCTCTGCCCATTGAGCTTGGAAGTCACAAAATTCTCTTCAATTTAGCCTTTCCTCCCAGACACCTCCAGCAGGTGACCCATACTCTGCAACACCTCATGCACAGTCTTCCAGTGTGAACATACACTTCCTGCCAAGATCCCCCCCATCGTCTCCATCTTTTGTCTCAGCAAATGGCACTGCTGAGCCTGATCCATACCCTGAGAGCCTCTTGGTCCCACCTCCTGAACTCTGTATAGTTCTCTCCTCTCCATCAGCTGTGCCACAGCCTTAGTGCAAGCTTTGAAATTGCTCACCTGCACTGTGCCAATCTCCTAACTGGCATTCCTCACATGACATTACAGAGGGCCACCTGAAGTATATGCAAGGGGCCATGTCACCCCTTTGTCCCTATCCTCCTTTAAAGATTCCAATGGGCCTATGAGGCCCTTTACCATCTGCTTATCCAATCCCAGAGTAGGTCCCTTCTATAAATCTTCCTAGCTCCCCTAAGAAGAGCTGTGCTACTTTGTGCTACTCCAGGACTTTGCTCATGACACACTTCTCAAACAGCCTTATGTTGTTTCTTTAGTGCATATCTCCCTCACAAGATCATGAACCTTTCAGAAGCCCACCTTCTTACAGGTCTGGCATGGGGCTAGGAATCAATATATTCCAGATACTTGTTATTGCTATGGGTGTTTAAATTAGGCCCTAGCTTATTGTTGTTTAAGTGTTTGCTGTGTTTCCTACGAGTTAGTTAATTTTATGTATGTTGCTATGCTTCTATTTCTGTCCATTTGAAGAAGAACTATGAATATTCAATTAGTGGTCAAAAACTATTTCCAAATTTACTTTCTATCAATAAGAATTGGTTTATTGTAGAACTAGCTCTGTATTATAGGAACTTAGTTCCTGTCTTTTTTTATTTTGTGTGTTTATATGAGGTCCTGAGGTCAGTCATAAATGTTCAGAAAGTCCCAGGGAGATGAACCAGGTAGAGGACTGGGGTCCCCTTCCCTTGAACCCCAAGGATGCTACACATACCTATGCAGGAGAGGAGGAGAGTAGTCAGAGGAGGGAGAGGTCCATCATCTCTTGAATTACAGGGAATAAAGCAACTGTATAAACCAGACATAAAGGTGTTACCTGCAAAGGACACTAAGATACATAACCAAATACAAAATGGACCCTAATTTGGATTATATGGATTTTTTGTTTGGGGTTTTGTGTGTGTGTGTTTTGGGTCAGTCAGAGGCTTGCTTTTAGGACCTGGGCTCTGTCCCTGAGCTTTTCTGCTCAAGGCTAGGATTCTACCACTTTGAGCCACAGCTCTACTTCTGGTTTTCTGGTGGGAACTTGGAGATAAGAGTGTCATGGAGTTTCCTGCCTGGGCTGGCTTCAAACTGCAATCCTCAGATCTCTGCCCCCTGAGTAGCTAGGATTATAGACGTGAGCCACTGGCACCTGTCAGGTGTTTTTGTTTTTGTTTTGTTTTGTTTGTTGGTCATGGGGCTTGAACTCTGGGCTTGGATGCTGTCCTTGCACTCTTCAGCTCAAGGCGAGCGCTCTACCACTTGAGCCACAGCACCACTTCTGGTTTTCTAGTGGTTTATTGGAGATAAGTCTCACAGACTTTCCTGCCCGGACTGGCTTTGAACCATGATCCTCAGATCTCAGCCTCCTGAGTAGCTAGGATTACAAGCATGAGCCACCAGTTGCCCAGCTTTTTGTTTTTTAGCTTTAAAGTTAAATGTCTTTAAAGACATTCTTAGGGAAGTTGGAAATTTTGAAGATGACTGGGACATTATAGATGATATTGTTACTATCATAGTTTTTTTTTTTTTTTTTGTCGGTCGTGGGGCTTGAACTCTGGGCCTGGGCGCTGTCCCTCAGCTCTTCAGCTCAAGGTGAGCACTCTACCACTTGAGCTACAGCGCCACTTCCGGTTTTTTGGTGGTTTATTGGAGATAGGAGTCTCATGGTCTTTCCTGCCCGGGCTGGCTTTGAACCGCGATCCTCAGATCTCAGCCTCCTGAGTAGCTAGGATTACAGGCGTGAGCCACCAGCACCCGGCTACTATCATAGTTTTTAGTGTTTATCTTTGTATTTACAAGATTCTTGCCAAAGTATATAGAGTGTAATATGATGCCAGAAACTTTTTTTAAATGGCCAAAAACTCATACCTACACACATACATAGACACACGTGTATATATAACATCTGTTCATAAGGACAGAGAGGGGAGAAAAAAGAACACATTGACAGTCCCTATCCCCAGATGTCACTACTAAAAGGCACATGCCAATGAAGTAGCTTGAATAAAGCACAGATTTTAGAATCAGGCAGTTCTGGGCTTAAATTTCAGCTGTCACTGACTATACACTTAATAACTGACTTTAATGTTGGTGAAATTCTGTTTCCTCCTCTTTCATCTGGGAGTGATAATACTACATCATAGATTATTGCTATTGTTACTAAATGGGACATGCCTATAAGTATTTGGCTCAGTGCTGGCCCCTAGGCCCAGGATAAACAGAAGTGTCTTTCTCTTGGCTGCCTGTCCCTGCTGAGTGGCCCCTCAGCTGGCCCTGTCTTCCCTGTGCTTGGTCATGCATGATCTTAGGTCTTAGAACACATACTCCTGCAGGCTGTGCTCCTGCCACTCACTACATGCCCCACTGCTCTCAGCAAAGTCCAGAAGAGGGGCATGCCAGTATATGTAGGGAGAGGTACTGGTGGCATGGACAGGGGCTAAAGATGGCCAATGATAGAGCCTGACTCAAGAGTCCAGAGCAGAATAGGGCTGGGGGGAGGAGGGACAGATTTGGGCAGCCTGAACCAAGTGTCAGCAAGCTAGTGAGTATTGGGGTCTATAGCCCAAAGTCATTTTCTTGGCCAGACTTAGCTCAGTCATCCTCTCAGAACCTGGCAGGCAGAGCGCCCTACTCCCGACCCTCTCATTTCCAAATCTTCTTTCCCCTGCTCTCTCCCTGCCCATCCTTGTCTGCCTACCACATCCCCTGCAACTCTCCTGCTCTGGTCCTGCCTTTGTGCCAGCTACAGCGTGACTGTGACAGCACCCTACCCCTTTGTTCTAGCAGGTAGATGTCCAAAGTTGTTTCCGCTGGGCACTGCTATTACCCAAAGCAATGTGAATCCCAGATGGTGGCGGGCCACGATGGAGGGTGACTGGCCAAGCTGCTTTCACACATGTACTTGCTCTTGTTCAACCTGTGATGACCGGAAACCTCTCTCTGATAGAGCTTGATAAAGTTGGCCAGGTTGGCTCCTCAGGACAGAGACATTAGATTTCAGGAAGGAAATGTTGCCGGTCAAAGGGAGATCAGCCTGTGGAGACTCATAGGCTGAGTTGGAAACTCAAGTGGTCTCTGATGAAGTGTTCAGTGTTGCCTCCCCCAGAAGTAGTCCTCTCATAACAGGAAGCTGGCCAGGCCAGAGATCTCAGCGGTATGAGTAGAACTCCTGCTGTGCAGGGAAGGGCTGGAGAAACCTCAGCAGCCCATATAAATCCAGCCTCAGAATAGCAGATTCTGAGCTACACCAGCTCCATGCAGCCCAGGCTAAAGAAGGGTTGAGGCCAATGCCAAACTCTCCTCATGATCCCCTCCTTTTGGGACATGAGCACTAGAGTGTCAGGTTAAGCCCTTCATGTATGCTGGGCATAAGGCTGATATAAGAGGTCATGGTGCTGAGTTATTCACCATCCACAGGTGAGGCCTGGAGAGCTAAAGAAAACAGGCCTCTGTCCCCACAATCAGGACTACTGGCGGCATTCCAGGAGCTTAGCCATGTCATCTTCCCAGCCACCCACAAGGGTCTTGGGAGAAGACAGGTTTGGAGGGAATGGAGACCTACCCAAGGGTATGCAGCTCAGAAGCAATAGTCAGGGTTCAGCACCACATTGTTGGCTGAAGCTCAGCTCTTACCCAGCTCTGCTGAGAACACGGCACCTTCCTGCTGGAAGAGTCAGGCCCAGTACTTAAGACTGGGTCGGTGAGTCCCAAGATACTGAGCCACGGTGAGATGTTCCTGGTCCTTCCTGGGCTTCACTTGGCACAAAAATAAGTGTGCTGAACCTGGTGGACAGTGTACCAAACCCACCATTAATCACAAAAGCATACTGGGTGCTCTCCTAATATGGGCGAGGGAGGAGAATATAGGATACAAATGGAGCAGGTATAGGAGTCAGTATTGTTAGTTTTGAGTGCCAGTTCAACCCCAAAGACCAGGGCCTATGTTGGGAATCTCAAATAGTTAAGATACATTTAATTTCAGGAGACATAAGACCCAAAAGAGAAATTGATAGCTCATACCAGCTTCACCTTGGTCCAGGTATCAAATCATATTTGTCAGACCTTTTTTTTTTTTTTTGCGGGGGTGTGGGGGTAGGGCTTGAACTCGGGGTTTGGGCTTGGTCCGGGAGCTTTCCTGCTCAATGTTAACACTGCTAGCTCCACGTCTGGTTTTTAGGTGGTTAATTGGATATAAGAGTCTCAGCCTTCCTGCCCAGGCTGGCTTCAAAACAAAAGCCTCAGATCTTAGCCTCCTGAGTAGTTAAGATTGCAGGCATGAGTCACCAATGCCCAGGGGTCAGACTTTTTTTTCCTTCTGTATTTCTTCTGCAAGTGCCACTCTTAGCAAGCTTCCCCCTGCTAGTGAGACAAGTGCAAGACCCACAAGAAAGAGAGTGTCACCTCCTAGTAACTTCTAGACAATATATGAGCTTCACTTATTGAACCAGCATTGAACATGTGCCCCTCTCCTTACCATCCACTGTGGCCCAAAGTACACACCTGTTATCAAGAGAAAGAAACCAATCCAATCTGATAATATGTACAGAGGCCAAACATAAACACTGTCCCAACTTCTGTCAGGAGCAGAGAAGAGTCAAACCCAAAGGAGTCCTGAAACGAAGGGACTATACAGGGCTGAGAATCAAGGCCAGATGTCAACCAGGGCTCCAGAGAGAGAGAGAGAGGACAAAGGGGAGTGTGCCAGCCAATGAGATAGGAGCCAGGTATTCCAGGTAAAAGGACGGGCACAGCTGTCTGCTATTGCCAGTGATGGAGAATGACAGCATCAACTGCAGTTCAGGGCAAGGAATGGCAACGAGAGAAGCCATGTACCTAGATCATGTGTCCAACAAGTAATCACTGATGGCTCTTTTGTGCCATGTCTGGAAAAGCGAAGATGACAGTGTGGGCCCTCATTGCAGGGAGCCCACAGTTCTGTGTCCAATCTTTCTGCTTAATCCCTCTGGTAGTTGTGAAATGCCCAGATTTGTGCTATGGGGCTGGGCCATGCAGTGTTCCCAAGCCCAGTTTATCCTTTGCATTTGTTTTAGACACCAACCAACTTGGTCTCAGGGTGGCTTCCCTGCCAGCATCATCGGGAGGGACCCATCACCTCCTCACCATTGGCTTGCCAGACATCACTGCAACATGACAACTTGCTCATCGTCTGCTTCACGGGCTGGGCAGAGAGGGCTCATTTTCCTCAGACAGACAGGAGCTGCTTCTTCAGGCTCTCTCAGCTACAGGGGGAAAGTTCTAAACCCGAGAGACTAAACATAGCAGCTATTCTAGTCTGACATTTGACTTCATGTGAAGTTTCAGATTCCTTGCCCCTGGCCTGGGAAGTCCCACTTGCTTTCTCCAGCTGGTTACAATGGAGAATTCTCGCCTTTTAAAGTACTGTTATTCACTCAAGGAAGGATCTCCAGAAAGGCCCAGCAAAAACACACAAAGTCTGGAGGTGTGGCTCAAGTAATAGAGTGCCTGCCTACCAAGTACAAGGCTCTGAGTTCATACCCCAGTACTACCAAACAATGATTAAATATACAAAGAGGAATGGAAATTGAGCTACAGAATAGCAGCCTAGAAGGGACATTTGAACTGGCCTTGGTACCTGGGAGCTGTCTTTTGTGCTTCCTTTCCAGAACATGAGGCCCCTGGGGGTTTCCCTCCCTGGTCCCTCACCAATTGTCTGTATGGTTAGGAGAACATACTGGCCTTCCGGACCAGCTATCCTCCACTTCTGCCCAGCTCCTGCTTGCCCTGCAAGTATCGATAAGGTACCCTCCATTCTGGGCAAAGTCCCTTACTTTTATCTAACTCCTGGATACTTCATATTAATTGATTTGACAGCTCTTTATGGGCATCTGCTGCAGGCCAGCCCCAGGCCATGTGCAGAGGGAACCCTGAGTTGAATCAGCTTCTGATGGCAAGAATGTCCTTGCTTTTCTGTCCCATCCCATAGAATCACACCAACCCCTCAAGGCCTTGTGGAAGCACACCTGATCCCTGGCTAAGCTCTTCCCAACTTCTCCAAGCCTAGTTCTTCCCACTCCTGCCAACATCCTTGTCAGAGACAGTGTTGGCCACAGCTAAGTGCCTACCTTAGCACCTCATAGGGCTTGGCAGAGAAAAGCTCCCATTGAGAACTTGGGGAATGACCTAGTGGTGAGTGAGTGAATGATGAAAGGCACAGATCAGGGAAGATGTCCAACCAGAGCCTAAAAAAAAAAAAAACAAGTCCCCTGCCAGGAGGATATTGAGCCCAGCAGACCAACAGCAGGAAATCTGATTGAGCGAGACCAGAGGAGGCTTTTTCTCAGATTAGAGTTCTCAGTGCCAAAAGGTAGGGAGTTTTATCACAGTAAGAGAGAGGAAATAAAACAGAAAATATTGAAAATAAATTGTCTCAGAAGCAAGATCCTCTGAGAATCAACTGTTAGTGATGAGGCAAGAAACCCTGCCCCACAGGCATTGCCAGTGGACAGGTAAACCCCCAACCTGCCCATACTCTGCGGAGGGCAGAGTCCACCTCAGGACAGAGAGTAAGAAGGGATCCGATGGATTGAGGAGGCTTTTACCATGGTGTGGACTTGCTACGCAGGAGCCAGACCCACTCCCCCAACATCTTCTCAGTCTCAACCACTCCATAAGATCAATGCTGCTATTATCCCAGGAGAGCTACTCAGAGAACTGAAGCAGCTTGCCCAAGGTCTTACAGTAAGTGGCACAGCAAGAAAGCAAAACCAGGCCTATCTAGCAAGGGAGACTCTTCCTAGCCCACATCAAACTCTCCCATCCGTTCTACCTGTATCCTGAGACATTTGTTTGCAGTGTGTTACATGGACAGCAGTGTGGCTTAGGGTGGCTTTGGAGATCATAGTCAGTTAATCCCACTAATTTCTCATTCCCATCTTAAGGCACATGTTTATTGCCTGGACTAGACTTTAATGTCCTAACATAGGTAAGAATAATGATACTGGCCAGGCGCTGGTGGCTCACGCTTGTAATCCTAGCTACCCAGGAGGCTGAGATCTGAGGATCACGGTTCAAAGCCAGCCCAGGCAGGAAAGTCTGTGAGACTCTTATCTCCAATAAACCACTAGAAAACTGGAAGTGGTGCTGTGGCTCAAGCTGGAGAGCGCTCATCTTGAGCTGAAGAGTGCAGAGAAAGCGCCCAAACCCAAAGTTCAAGCCCCACAACCGACAAAAAATAATAATAATAATGATGATGATGATACTGCTCTTCTGAACACCTGCTCTGTGCCTGGCATTGTGCTCAACAGTGCTCACATGCTCTTCTCAGACTGATGCTCAAGGTCTACTGTAAGGTCTACTGATGCGTAAGGTCATTTGTCCCTACTGTTGAGCAGGAGTGAAGGCTTTACCCTAAACACAAGCTGCTAGGCTGGATGTTGGGACAAAGCCCTTGCTTCTTCTACCTTTACTCCCCTGTGGCTGTACTGCAACCACAGGCTGGTATCAGCCGCTTCCTGGGAGGAGCAAAGGCTGAATGCCAGCCTCCTTCAGACTTTTATCTGGGACTTCACTGACCATGTCCCAAATTTGATAGTTTTTTTCATTTTCTTGTTTAGGTTTGTTTTGGGTTTGATTTTTGGGTCAGGCTCTTTGTGGTTCAGGCTGTACTCAAACTTTTATTCTCCTTTCTCAGCTTTCTACGTGCTAGAATTACAGACATATGCTATCACACCAGGATGGTGACTTATCATCATTTGATTTGTTGTCAGTCTGATCAGATCCATGTCTTCTGCAACATTGCATCCTATTTTATGTAGCGCGCGCACACACACACACACACACACACACACAATTTTATATAAGTACAAATAGAAAATCTACAAAAGGAACTTCTCCCAAAAGCTACTAACGATATCCTACTTCCAATACAAAGTGTGATAGGGAGAAACAGGGCCTGGAAACAGTTGAAAGTGATTTGGGGGATATTGCTGCCCGTCACTCACATGGCTCTGTGGTTACAGACACTTCTTGGCCCCTTGGAGAGGCCTCAATCCTGAACCCACTGCAAGTGAATCACTGCTTGCACTTTCTGGGGAGACTGACAGAGTTTCTAGGTGGACAGCAGGTCGAGCCTTGGCACAATGGTCCTTGAGAGGCCTGATGGAGTGAAGCAATCTGCAAGCAGCCAGGAGATTCACTTGTCAGAGACTAGAGAGAGAGAGGAAGCCTTCCCCAGGACTGTCAGCCACACACCTTCCATCACTCTCCCCATGATGACAAACAAGAGGTCTTCCCCATCTTAGGATCAAAATCATTAGGCCCTACACTTCCTCTCCAGGCACAACTCTGAGATGTTGTCTCATGGCCTCACAAACTCTTTCCTTCCTTCACTCATTTGTCACACAGTGAAGTGGCCCAGAGGCCACAGTCCAAAGACACAAGGGAATGATACACATGTCCTACTTTCAGAGCACTCATCTGGGAGAGACAGCTAACGAACTACATGCTCATGGTCATAGGTGTACTGGTCAGAGGATGCTGAGAGTGCCTGAGGCTTCTAAGAGGAAGTGCACCTCAAGAGATGTTGTATATCACGTGGATCTGGGGGAGTGGAGAGGGGAGAGGCGTTCCAGGTAAAGAGATAGCACATAGAGAAATGAGGAGAGGAAACCTGAGTAGGGACCAGAGGTGTGTAGATAAGAGCCAGACACCACACTATGGAGGTCGGCAGTGAATGACCAGACCTTGGGAGAGTTTGAATCATCGCTGGTAAATGACAGAACCGGGGAGGGGTGGTATCCATGGGAAGAACAGCTGGGAACATTTATGCTGGGTGGGCCACAACAGGAAAGGGCAGCAGGAGCAGAGACAGGGAGGAGACCACTAATGATCCTACAAGCAGTTCAGGCGAGAACTGGCAACGTTCACTCATGGTGTAAGGCTAGGCTCTGGCTACATTGCTCCTCATCCAGGCAGCACTCTCCTGAAGTTCTTACTTCAGCCCGTGATTAAGGGAGTGTCCTCAGGGCTGTGGGCCATCAGTGGACACCTCCCTGTGCAGCACAGGTCATTTTAGCAAGGATGATGTACACTGTTATGCTAAACTAACTTTATAAAATGCAAGCCTCTGCATGGGTAGAGAAACATCCTGTTGTTTAGCCAGCCACATAAACCTGCAAGAACCATGCACAGGCAGCTTATTAGGCCTTTTCCACCCAGGCTCCCATAAATAAATAGCAGAGTCTGTCCTAGTGCATCAGGGGCTAGAGTATGGAAATGGAGGCAATGTATAAATAATACATATTTACAAAACAAATATATCAATACATTAGTGTACAGCCAATACCAAATCAGCTAGTTTAACAGTGGTGGAAGCCACGGAAGGTCTGCGAAGTGATTGGCTCCCATCCCTCAGTGCTCATCAGCATTAGAAATGACCGCCAAAGGGAGGGGGTCCTCCTGCCTGCTGACCTTGAGGCCTTTGGATTGAGGCAAGTGGTGAGATTGCAGGTGGGCACCCTGGCACACCGCTCTGCTGCC
Source organism: Dipodomys ordii (assembly GCF_000151885.1). Classification (NCBI taxonomy): domain Eukaryota; kingdom Metazoa; phylum Chordata; class Mammalia; order Rodentia; family Heteromyidae; genus Dipodomys; species Dipodomys ordii. The sequence continues at coordinate 763,579 of NW_012267271.1, read as the reverse complement.
ACATGTGACACCTACAGCGGCCGTGTGTTCCCGCAGATGTCTTGAGGTCTGCCGCCAAGCAGAAGGCTGATTAGCACTGAGGTGCAGGATATAATGGGTTGCACCAACAGGAGAGATGTCTGGGTAGGGAGGAGGCTTTTCTCATTATGCAGATTCACTTAGACTTCCAGAGAGAGCCTGGGAGTTGACTTGCTGAGTGACTCTTCCCAGAGCCCTGTAACTTTCAGCTGTTCACCCCGAAGGGAGGGTTGGGTTTTCCGAAAGCTGACTCCATTTCTGCCACCCTGTTTTGAGCTCTGAACCCCACCGGGCATGTGGCTCTAGCATGTGGAACTCCAAAGAAGCTGACAGAATGGCCACTGGAGCAGGTGCCCTCCCCCTTGACTGTAATGGCACAATGCTGGATTTCAGTATTTTAAATGAAAAATATATGCAGTTAGCTGTGCGCTGACAATGTCCTTGAGGATTTGACAGTGAGATTTTCCAGCAGTTGGTCTTCGTTAGGATCCTGGCGGTGTTTAATAAGGCAGTGGAACTGCTGGCACCTTGGGTTCCTGTTTGTTCTCCGAGGGCTCAGGGGCTGCTGCGGTAAGCACATCGACCAGAGCTGATCATTACAAGGGCGTACGCCACCATGAATAAAAATGTCACACGTTTTCCCATCTCACAGCGGTACAAAATGTCAGTCCTGTCAAACACACATTGCAGGGAGCTGTGTGCAGCCCGTACAAATTGGAGAGCTGCATATTCCCCCAGCCTTCTGATATTCTTCATTTGAAGCTGAAGAAAAACAGTTGTTAACCTATTAGCTAGGATTTTAAACTCTGCTGAGGCTCTGGATGGTAGACTTTGACACAGATAGAAATGTATTCCAGGGTCCAGGAATTTTAAACCAGGTTCTCCATCCATTTGTTCCCAGTGAAGAAAAAAAAAGAAAACCCACCCCTCTGTCTAGTGCACCTGACTGTCTTTCTTTAACAGACACACTGGGGAAATTTTGGGATATTTCACATCTAAGCTTCCTATTGCTTCACCGCCTTCATTCTACTCAAAAAGTCTCTTGCTTTGGGGGGTGCCCTGAGGCTCAGCCTGATATGCTAGGATATCTCCTGGTTGAGAGTTTTTCCTGATGAAAAGCAAGCCTCAAAATGTTGCCAGTTTTGAGAAGAGAATAACTCAAATGATGGGCACAATGACCATTTGGCCTGGCATTATTCAGATACTTGGTTGAAGGCCTGAGAATGGGAAGGAGCCTCCTCACACTGGGTAGGCATTTACTTTGCACTTTACACATGCCAGGTCTGTGCCAGGAGACAATTGTGCAGGACTCCCTTCTTAGAGAAAGGAAAAGGGAGGAGTATGTCACTCTTTAGAGCAGAAAGAGAGACTTCTTACAGAAGGGAATACAGGCCTGCGGGGTGAGCAGGAATCCATCACGTGGGCCAGGGACTGTGGGCTGATGGGCCCAGCGTGGGTCGTGAGAGACAGGACAAGTGTTTGTACAGCTGGATAGAAGGGGCTGCTTATAGCAGGGTGGGAGAAGCGATTCACGAAGGCAAGGCCTGGGTCTTGAATAGCCACAGAGAGCCGGGATGTTCCTCTCCACTGGGCTACTGGTGCAAGGAGAGCAGTGTGGAGGTAGCAGGAGCCACCGGGCCTGTGAGGGATCACCGGACTTCCTTCCCAGATGGGGGCTGTTCTTATCTGAGCCACTGCAGAATCAGGAGACGGCTTTTATTTTAATTTCCTGGTAGCATACTGTTTGGGCTGGACACCATTCCATTCCAAGATGATAAATTAGTCTTGGTTTTGCTGAGCTGGCCCTGGCCCGTAGTGCACTGAGCAAACCTTCACCAAGCAGGGATAGGCAGCTGCAGAACTAGTCCTTCTGTATGTTCAGGACCCCAGGACAGACAGCTCCAAAGATGGCAGGGGACAGCTACACCAAGGGAGAAGTGGCCTTCAGGCTCAAGAGGGTGTGTGTACTTCCCTCTCTGCCTTCCGCTGCTCAGTCTCTGGGAGGAATTTGTGCTCAGGGGCACACCTGCGCTCCAAGTGTAATTCTGACAGCTATGAGCTATACAGGAGTCAGGAGGCACACAGCCTCAATTTCTTTATCTGTGAAATGGGGATGGCACCTTTTATCCAAGTTGTTGAGATAATTTGAGACTTTACACACAGAGCTCCTAGCATAGGGCCTGGTACACAGCAAGGACCAAGACACAGTGGAAAAGGTAGCCCTTGTTGACATCATTGCTGCCAACATCTGGAAGCCCTTCCTCTTACCTCCCTGAGCCCCCACCTCCTGAGAGCACCACTGAGGTCTCCTTGATGGAATCCCAGATGGCTATCCCAGTGTAGGTAGCAGCAAGGCATCTGCCTCCTGCTTCTTTCTGGGCAAAGAATGGCACACGTCAGCAGAGCTCCTCACCCCTGCCCAGCCACCGTCACATCTGGTACCCGCCCTCCAGCCACCAATGGGATGCCACCTATTCAGACCGTGCACCTGCACTGACTAAAAACAAAGGGCTCCCTCCCCCTGCCCCATGCTAGTCCCCCCCCCATTCCCCTTCTCCTGCACTCCCCCAAGCAGCTAGGGTCACCAGGCCGCCACACAGCCATCCTTCCCAGCTGCCTGGCTGCTTTTGTTCAGCATGTGAACTTCCCCGTCAGCCAAGCTCCTTGCACGGGAAGTAATCAGGGATCTTGACAAGGCTTCAAACCACAAATGCCACTACAAATTAACCAGCACCACTACAAAATACTACTCCTGTCAACATCGGGGAAGAATGCACTGCTCTTCAGGACCAAGCTGAGACGGCTTTCAGCTCAGCACTCACACGCAGCAAAGAGGGTGCTGGCCCAGCTGGAGAGAAAAGGCTCTGAGGCGCCTTGTTGTGGAGTGGTGAGCCCTGAGTCCCGAGGTCACCCTCTCCAGACATGGCTCTCCTGGACCCCACATCAGGGGCTATGCTCATTGTCCAGGGCCACCTTCCCTCCCAAATACCCCCTCTCTCAGCCCCCTGGCAGGGAGCTCCTCAGGACAGCAAGTAGTAGGGCACACTGGAGTCCAGCAGCATTCACACTATGCAGTGTGAATGTGGGCAAGGGGCTCTGGTTTCCCTGTCTGTTGAGTGGATCACAGCAGAGCCTCCATACCAGGGTTTGTAGCAGCAACAGGGGGATTCTGAGTAGCACCGGCCCATGGAGGTGCTCCAGAATACAGACCCTACCAGCTTTCCCTATAAAGACACGTGTGTGAGTGGACGCTCACCAGATGGCTACTTGATCTCAGCCCTCCCATGCAGTATTTTGCAGGAATGTCTCCCCAAACAGTAGCTCATTGCCTCAACAGATGCTTCAGGGCCAAGGGTCCTTGGTTCTGCTGGGGTGCCCAGAGCATGGGCCATATCACACCAGTGTGCTCCAGCTGGCCTCGCCGAAACGTGGAGGCCCAGGCAAGCTTTGGATCCTCCCCAACAAGCAGACCAGCCCAGTTGAGGCTGGATGAAGAAGACTGGAAATAATGACAGGAGTTGGGGGACAGGCAAAAGCTGTGTCTGACAGAGCTGGCTGGGCATTTCAAAGGAAACACTCTACAAAAATATCACTTCAATACACTCCCTTTTGGAGGCATATCAAAAGAAGCCCTCTTTTATTTCCATACCTTGCATAATAGCAGATTTTTAGTCCCAAAGAGTAGCAGAGCCTTGCTCCTAGCCCAGAGGGCCTTTGTAAAGCTGCAGAAAGCTTTGTCTTCCCTCCTAACTGGGTCCGTTTCACGCACAGGTCAGAGCATTGATGTGGCTACTAGCCAGGAAAATTAGCCAGGTGAACTCTTTCCTCATTAAACAGCAACAGAGTTTAATTGTGATTCTCTCACACCCTCTCCATGCTGGGCAGCATATCTGGTTGGTACGCATCTCCAGGAGGAACTGAGAAACCCCAGGCTCATTTCCATCTTCCCATTGGAGAGCTAAGGCCTCTTCCTTGGGGCCAGGTAGCATCTGGTAGGGAAGAAATGATTCAGATCCGTTTAGACAGGAGATGGAGGTCCCCTGTAGGTCCAGTCTCAGAGGCTAGCTCTCTTGTGCACCAGCCCTGTTGGGCACATGTCTCCTTCAGTGCCATCAGGAAAGAGAGCTGCCTCCTGGACAGGTTGCCTCCCCAGCCTACCCCAAGCTTGGCATGCCCAACCCTTTAGCCTTCAGCAAAGCTGGTTGAGCTCTGTGGCTTCCCACAACTGTCCTCTTTGATCTCATCTGCACCACTCTACAGGTGTGGTGTGGCCTGTCCCAGTTGACCCTAGTGTTGAGCCTATGTAGCTCTGTATTCCCAACAGTGAGATGGGATCGCTGGTTCTAGCCTCCCAGGGATGGTGAAGTCAGGGGCAGCCTCCACTGGGGATGGAGTGAATCCCTGTGTCAGTTCTGACCAGCTGGAAATTGAGATGAGCTCACTGACCTTCCTTGTAGGTTTGTCATCTACTCTAAGTGATTCTGGGCTAGTCCTGGCCTGCCCTCATCTGTAATCCAGGGGTAGAACCCCCAATCTCCAGAGGATTCCCTGAGCTAGCAAATGTGCCAGGCAGGCAGGAAAAGCCTTGGCCATGCCCATACCACCTGCAGACTGGCCCCCTCTGCATTAAGGATGCCCTACCATGTATGCCAGTGTGCCATGTACACTGTACTCTCTGCCCCCAAGACAGCACCTGGCAGTTGAACATCTTCTATGCTGCGGTCCTGTGCAGAATGCCCGCTCATCCATGCCACCCAGGTAATTAAGTTGATATTCCAACACAGCTTCCCCTCCTGACCTTTTGGAAACTATGTTTTACTGCATCAACAAATTAACTGCAAATCAGATGTTGTCCTCATAAATGTGGGTTTCATATCCAATGAACATACTTGCCTGGCCTTCATGGCTGACAGATAGAAACACCAAGGGCCAGACCAGACCAGCACAGGCCAAAGAGTGCCTCTCTCCACTGGAACCTCCATGTCAATCACACTTTAGAGTGTCCCTACTTGTGGTCACATCTCCCAGCAGTCCTAGCACAGCCATAGCTAGTTGACAATATGGAGGCTTGGACAGGTGTCACTGCCAGAGGGGAGTGTCCAGCTCACCAAGGACTCTTAGGTATCCCTGATTGTGACTCCCACGTACCTGAAAGAAAGCCCGAACTTCTTAGCCTGATGGTTGACACTCTTTTATCTGGTTCCCTCAGTCTCTTCCCAAGTCCAGGCCTGGCCTGTCCTCTCCTCATTTCTAGCCTCCCTCCCCTCTTGGTAGAGCGCCATGTCTCTGCCATATACACAGCCCCAGTCTGGGAGAAGGTCCTGTCTCTTTATCTCCTGGGACACTGGCATCCTCATGTCCCAACTACCCAAGTCCTGTTCACTCAACAGGCCCCTGACCTAGAGCACTGTAGACCCCACTGTTAAATGAGCAATCAAACCAAAGTGTCAGAATAGATGCTCAAATAAAGAAGGAAGGGAAAGACATCCGTCACTCTCTTTCAAGCCTTTTCTCTTAAGATACACATCCCTAACAACAGAAGGGACAAGGATTAGAAAAAATCATGTCAGGAAGGATTCCAAATGACTAGAAATTTTGTTGAACAAGCATGGCACACTGAACTAAGAAAACCTGCTTGTTTTAGTTCTTGCTACTAGCTGTGTGACCTCATAGTAGTCCTTTAACCTCTCTGTTTCCAGTCCATAATGGAAAGAATCCTTTTCTAACTTTCCTTTCCAGGGAAGGGAAGGTTCAAAAGGAAGATGAGAAGCAGAAATGCTTTGAGAGGAGAACACATCATATAAATGAAAGAGGTTATTGTTAAGTTTCAGGGTCCTTCAACAGAGTCTAGCTAAAGCGTACACCTTGAAAACAAGGTCCTGGTGTCCCCAGGATTTTTCTGGGACTACCTGTGAGTCTGATGGGAAGATAGGATCAGATGGTCTCATTTTGTCCTCAGACTCACAGCCGGGCCTCCTGCTGCTACATGGAATTTTCTCCTGCTCCAGAAGAGTCAGTGAGACTCAGGGAGGTGGGCTATCTCATGCATGTGGTGGAGCCAGTGCTGACCTCAACCAGAAAAGAGTGGAGAAGATATGGGTCCTCTCTTTATAACTCAAAGAATATTTCTTAGGGCCTAAGCTCATATCCTCTCACAAAGAAAGATACTTTCCCACTTTGCATCCCCTCTACACTCTGTTGTTGAAGGATTAAGAGCTGTGTGTCTTATCCTCCTCTGAATCCCTGGGCCTTGGCCTCTGGTAATTGTTTCATCAACACATTTGGGAAGTTGCCTTCTACTTGCCAGGGTAAATGTGCTTCCCCCTAGAGGTGACCTCAGGAAGGACTGTCCAGCCTCCCGTCTGGCCTGCCACAGTCCACTGGGAGGTGCCAGACACATGGTTAACTGGACTCTTCTTAGCCAAAGACTGTCCAAGTCCCAATTCTTTTGATCTCAGGAGACAGCAATGCGTGTGGCCACATGTCCAGCCAGCCAGGGAATTGAGGACCCCATAGGACTTGATTTCTGTAGGAAGGGCTCTGGACCACCCTGCTCTGCTCCTATGTTAAAATTCTAGGGTTGTTGTACTACCTCCCTTGTCACCAGCAAGTGGTGGATTTGAAGTCAAGAGACCCGAGCCCCACTCTGCTCCCCGCACTTCATAATCACTACCAGACAGGGGCGTGGAGTGGGTCGCTTTCCCTCTCGTCAGTCTGTTCCTTGTCAGTGAAAGAACAGGCTCCCCACCCCTGGGACCAGGCAGATGCATAGGCTTGGCTGTGGGCTGTGGGCTGTGGGTGCACAGAGCCGCACACAGGGCTGCGCTTGGCAGCAATGGGGTAGCTCTAGGCTCACAGCGATGCTCATTGCTTAAGTCCTAGCAGGGACTGCAGGAGTCCTGCATTCTCCTCAGGCTCTGTCCGCACTCCTGTGGTGCCATGCTCCCTTAAGTGTCAAGTACAGCTCCTCAGACACTCGGGCTACTGTTCTGGACAGAGGTCTGGGTTTGTTTTGTTTTGTTTTTGAGGTGATCCTTCCCTAGCTTCTCTCTTCACCCCCTCTTCCCACCAAATTGCAACCACTCGTCCACTGTGATCTGTCCCCAACAGGCAGCCACCCCAGCATCACTGGGGAACTGCAGCTATGGCCAAGAAGCTCTCCACTCTCTCCCCTAAGAGACACAGCCCCTCCATGCCGCACAGACCCTCTGTGAGGAGCTGCGATATGCCAGCATTCCCTGAAGGCTGTGCTCACAGATGAGGACACTGAGCGCCAGGGCTCGCCCAAGCCACCCAGCAATGAGCTAGGCTGGGAACCAGGCTTCTGTGGTGAGAGGCTCTCCACACATTGAATATTCTAGTGTCTAAAACCACTCTCCCCTTGTGACTGCTGTGTAATCCCCTGACACTCCTCTAGAACCTTGCTGGAACTCAGGACCCACCCCCAGCGCCCACCCTGGTCATTGGTACAACCACTCCCTTCTTTCTCCTTCAGTCCCAGGGACTCTCTACCACCTCCTGCTGAGAGTTCCCCTTTCTTCTAGTGGCCACCCCAGGAAGCTGTACCTGCCCAGCATCCTGTGTCAGCATATGTGGAGGACTAGAAAGCCTAGCTGCCTCTCCCTGATTATTTCTTCTGGGTCCTCTGACTAGATCCTTAGTGCTGAAAGCCCACAGGGAAGATTCAGGCTGCTCTGGTGGGGTTTTGTTTTTATCTGTCTACTTAGACTCCTATGCCACTATTACCCTCCTTGATATCTTTAGAGCACATACCCCTGCTCACTCTGCCAGCTTCTGGACTGGGTATGGCTGAGGACTACTTTCTTGCTCCATTTATAAGTGCAGTTGTAAAAGAACGAGCACATCTGCAGAACAGAAAGTTACTTAGAAAAATGAGGGAAGGGGGCTGGGAAGGTGGCTCAGTGGTAGAGCGCTTGCCTTGCATGCCTGAGGCCCTGGGTTCGACTCCTCAGAATAAGCAAAAAGAAAAAAGCTGGAAGTGGCACTGTGGCCCAAGTGGTAGAGCGCTAGCCTTGAGCTGAAGAGCTGAGGGACAGTGCCCAGGCCCAGAGTTCAGGCCCCACGACTGGACCCCCCCAAAAAAAAAGAAAGAAAGAAAAATGAGGAAAGGAGTCGGGTTTGGTTGGTTCCCCCTTTAATCCTAGCTACTTGGGAGCCTGAGATCTGAGGATCTTGGTTCAAAACCAGCCCGGGCAGGAAACTCCATGAGATTCTTATCTCCAATGAACCACTCAGAAAACCAGAAGTGGCACTGTGGCTCAAGTGGCAGAGTGCTTGCCTTGAACTTAAGAGCTGAGGACAGCGCACAGATCCAAAGTTCAAGCCCCATGATGACAAAAAAAGAAAGAAAAATAAGGGAAGAGATAACAAGTTGGACCTTACATCATCTTGAAAATAAAATAAATAAATAAAAAGAAAGTTACTTAGAGATTGTAGAGGACTAACTTTTCTTGTGCCAGGAAGTTTAAGCCAAAAATCAGTAGCTGAGTACTTATCATATGTCAAGCTATATGATAGACCCAGTAGTAGTAGTAGTAGTAGTAGTAGTATGTACCCAGGGTTCACTCCTGTAATCCTAACTACTTGCGGGGGTGGGGGCGGGCGGGGGGGGGGGAGGCACGGTATCTGAAGATTGCAATTCAAAGCCAGCCAGGCAGGAAAGTCTGTGAGACTCTCATCTCCAATTAACCACCAGAATACCAGAAGTGGTGCTGGTGCTCAAAGTGGTAAAGCCTCAGCCTTAAGCTGAAGAACTCAGGGACAGTGCCCAGGCCCCAAGTTCAAACCCTAGGATCAGCACCTAAAATTAAATAAGTAAATAATAAGGACCTCATATTCTTGCTTAGTTTTTTTTTTTTTTTGCTTAATGCTGGCACTCTACCACTTAAGCCACATCTCCACTTCCAGTTATTTGCTGGTTAATTGGAGATAAGATTCTCTCAGATTTTTCTTCCTAGTTGGACTTCGAACCGTAATCCTCAGATCTCAGCCTCCTTAGTAGCTAGAATTACAGGTGTAATTCTAGGATAGGATATAGAACTTTCTGTTGGTTGGTGGTGGTGGTGGTGGTGGTCATGGCCTGGGTGGGCACTGTCCCTGAGTTTTTTGTTGTTGTTTTTTTTTGTCAGTTGTGGGGCTTGAACTCAAGGCCTGGGCTCTGTCCCTCAGCTTTTCAGCTCAAGATGAGCACTCTACCACTTGAGCCACAGTGCCACTTCCAGTTTTCTGAGTGGTTTATTGGAGATAAGAGTCTCACAGACTTTCCTGCCCTGGCTGTCTTTGAACCTAGATCCTCAGATCTCAGCCTCCTGAGTAGCTAGGATTACAGGCATGAGCCACTGGCGCCTGGCTTCCCTAAGCTTTTTTGCTCAAGGCTACTACTTTTAACCACAGCTCCACTTTCAGTTTTTAGGTGGTTAATTGAAGATAAGAGTCTCATGGACCTTCTTGCCTGGGCTAGAATCATGATCTTCAGATCTCAGCCTTCTGAGTAGCTAGAATTATAGTAATGAGCCACTGGCGTCCAGACAGAACTTCTTATAAAGAGTTCATAGTTGTTGGTTTGGGGTTGTTGTTGTTCTTGTTGTTGTTGTTGTTGTTTTCTGGCTTGGGTGGTATTTTTTTCATTGCTGAAACACACCAGCCTTTGCCGTGTTGACAGGCACTGTGAATCTCCAGAAGGAGCCAGACAGCAGACTTGTCTAGCTAGAACACCCCAGCACACGTCTCAGAGCCACGTTTCCTGATAGAAATCTTCCTCTGAGATGGTTTAAGCTGGGTATGTGTTTTCTTAAGTTCATTCTGGAAACAAGTATACAAGATGGTTTGGGAGAGGGTTGGGCTGAGGTTGGAAAAGCTGCTAATGAATGGTAGTCACAGTTCATGTCCAGTGGTGGTACTGTGGAAGAGCTAGACTTGCATCTTCTCACTGAATCTACAGTGCTGCCCATTACCCCAGCTTCATAGACGGGCACAGTGAGGTGACATCAGAATGGCCAGGCCATGTACGAGTGTAACCTGGAGGGTAGATGGGATTCTGTCCTAAGCTGTCTGACCCCAGAGGCCTGAGCACTGTGACACTATCATCTCCAAAATAACCAGCAATGAGCAAGGCTGGAGGAGTAGTTCAAATGATAGAGCACTAGCCTACCAAGCAGAAGGTCCTGAGTTCAAACCCCAGCATTAACAAAACTTTTTTTTTTTAAAAAAAAAAAGATCCTCCTGTCTTTTGCCTTTTGTTCATAGGCATGTACAATAATAATAAATACAAAATATTTCAACACGTAATCAGTGTAAAACTACTGATGTATTTTTTCTCCCTCTCCTTTTATGTCTCCCTCTCCTTCTCTCCGTCCCTTTCTCTCCTCCTCTACCTCTCTCTCTCCCTTTCACTCTCCCCTCTCTCTGTCCCTCTCTCTCTTTCCCCTTCCCCCTCTACTTCTCTCTCTCCCTTTTACTCTTTCCCCCACCCTCCTTCCACCTCTCTCTCTCTCTATCTTTTTGGTGCCAGTCCTTAGGTTTGAACTAGGCCTAGGCACTGTCCTTCAACTTCTTTTGCTCAAAGCTAGTGCTCTACCACTTGAGCTCCACTTCTGGCTTTTTGGATATGAGTTTCACAGACTTTCTTGCCCAGCCTGTCTCTGAACCATGATCCTCAGACCTCAACCTCTTGAGTAGCAAGGATTATAGACATAAGTCACCAGCATCTAGCTTTATGTTCTTTTATAATACTGAATCTCTGAAATCTTCATCACAAGTGGATATTGGCTCTTGTATTGGCCACTCCAGGCCTAATCATTGTCAAATGGAGGTATATCTTTGGGATATACCTTTAGGTGACTGGAAGCTAGCAGAGGTTTCTGGGGTTCTTGATGTTGGTCTTATATGAATTTTCACTGCTTACCCATTTCCAACACCTGTTCAGGCATCTAAATGGACTGTTGAAAGGAGACGGCATGACTTTGGAGACAAAAGTTTTAGGGGAGAGCTGAGAAATCTATGCTGTATTGTTTTCTATTTAAATTCTGGTTTCAAAAGTCAAGAATTCTGTGCAAACTACATTCATTCAATAGACACTTGTTGAACAGGTATTTGTTTTCTAAGTTCCATACGGCCTTCTGTAGAGATATGGGAACAAATTTTTAAAAGATACGCAGGTGAGTGTCCAGGTGAGATACTTCACAATAATAGGGTCTTGAAAAACAAGTGCACACTTGCCAGGTCTTTTGGGATGGGGTAAGTCTTCCTCACAGGGCAGGTAGGAGACAAAGCACAAAAGCCAAGGACCACTTAGGAATCTTCTCAGGGAAGATAAGAGAAGATCTGTGTGGGACGTAGCAGTGACCAGGTCTTGGAAGAGATAGAAAACTGTCCCAGATAAGCTATCACCCTAGAATAGGAGGGGACAGTAGAGGTTTTGAATATGGATGAGTTGTGTCGTACAGCAGTTTAGAAGGACCCTTGGCCTGTATGGAGAATATCGGAGATTAGAAAAGGAGGCCCTGCTGGGAGATGACTACACTAATCCAGGCCAAAACCAAGGCCAGCATTAAAATTTAGCCAGAGGGCTAAATTTTAGCCCTGGTGGCTCACACATGTAATCCTAGCTACCCAGGAGGCTGAGATCTGAGGATCATGGTTTGAAGCCAGCCCAGACAGGAATCTGTGATATTCTTGCTTCCAATAAACTACAAAAAAAGCAAGAAGTGGTACTGTGGCTCAAGTGGTAGAGCGCTCCGCAGGGACAGCGCCCAAGCCCAGAGTTCAAGCACCACGACCAAAAAAAAAAAAGGTTCAGAGACAGTGCCCAGGCCCTGAGTTCAAACCCTAGAACCACACACACATACACACACGCTCACACACACATACGCACACACACACACACACACATACAATTAGATGAGGGGATAGCCCCAGAAAATGGACAATGGAGGTAGAGGAGCAGGAAGCATTAAGGATGGACCTCCAGCTTTGGCCAGAGGCTTTCTCCCAGGCGGTGTGTGGAAAAGCATCAAACCTTCTCAGTGTGTACTGATGTTTCAAGTTTCCACTTTAATGCAGCCACAAAGACTTCGTCCCACTCGGCCGCCACCTCCCAAGATCCAGCGCTGGAGGCCCGTGAGTAGCTGGTGGTAGTGCCCCCTGCCCTGCCTAACACTGCCTGAGCCCTTCATCCCGGCCTCACTAAACCTTGGGAGTGTGGCCTCCCCTGCCTGGCTCAAGGAAACGGGAAGTGGGGTTTTTTCAGCTTCCCTTGCTGTGTGGCATGAACTTGTACTTGCATTTTCCGGGCTTCTCTCCTTTTTCCTGAATCAGTTTACTGACTCGCAGGTCAGAGCTGTAGGTAGCTGTGGTGGCAGTGTGCCACGTGTGTCACGTGAGCAAATGTCTCAGGATGAGCTGTATTTTCTAGCTAGTGAGCTTTAAAGCCTTCTTCCAACTGCTGCTGCCTCACAAAGGAAGCCGGAGCCTGGCAGCAGGGGTCTCGTGCTGCCAGATCTCGGTTTGGAAATGCATTTGATGTGCTGGGGGCGGGGGTGGGGGGGGGAGCCTACACCCTGAGAATGGAGACAGGAACCACCCCCTGCCAAAGCTCACAAGGACAAGGTGATAAGCCAATGCCTGGGAGAGAGTGGGGGATGCAGGGTGAGCCCTATCCAGGTATTTTAACAAGGAAGGGAACAGACAGGTCCCGGATGTGGGTCCTGTGTCTGGCACTGTGGTTGTTTCCTTGTATGCCCAGACTGAGTGTTCTGAGGCATAATAACACCAATGGTGCCTACACTTAGAAAACTTGCCAGGACTATTTGGTTGATGGTAACTCACTAAAGCAGAGTTTCCCAGTCTACTGTCCAAAGCAGCCACCACTGCGTGGCCAAGCACCAGGGGCCATTTCCCGCCAAAGCGCCCTTATACATTGGCATCCCACCCTTCTGGCACACTTGTCCAGGTCCATCTTGTGCTGACACAGAGTTCAGACAGTGCAGGTAACCAAGCCCCATGTCTGCTTTAAGTCCTTAGCATACACACTCACCATGCTTTCTTTAGCTGCTCTCTGCGTGGAGGCTGGTGTTTTCTGGTGCCATCTCCTCCCCTTCCCCACCATGTGAGGGAGTTACACATCTGTGGGGCGGGGTAGGGGCCTTAAGAGGCTTTATCTGTGACTGTCACAAGTCTGTAGTTCCCACCACATGAGATGATGGATCATCCAGTGCCCCCATCAGCACAGCTGTGCAGGGGCTGGACTGTGTCTGCTCACTGTCCCAGGAGACATGGCACAAGCAGCAAGAAGACCTTCCTGGAGGATGGGGAAGCCCTTCTGGGTAACACTTTGTGCTATGTAATGAGTGTTTCAGAACAGACATTAGCAGCATGGCTTTGGAAGTCAACAAAGCTAGACTGTGTACCCCTGGAAAAAGACTGATGCTCTCTGAACCACCCTTCTCTTTGTACCAGACCCATTCTTAGAGGTGTTTGGTGGAGATGAAAGTGGATGATACTTGAAGAGCACCCAGCACTGGGTTAGCACCCAGTAGCAGTTCTTAGTCTTACTAGGCTTTACATCTTAAAATTGGTCATTAAAACACTATGTTGATAATGAATTTTACAACTTTGAGTGGGGGAAGGGAGGAGTTGGAGAGGTGGGGAGGGAAGGGATGGTAGAGGAAAACAAAGGAGGGGGTAACAATGCTCAATAGGAAATGTACTCACTACCTTACTCATGTAACTGTAACCCTTCTGTACAGTATCTTTACAATAAAAAATATATATTAAAAAAGTAAAAAAAAAAAGAATTTCTAGTCAAGCAGTTAATAAAGATCAAAGATGGTTTTAACATAGCATAAAAAAAAATTGTCATTAAAGCCAGGCACCGGTGACTCACACCTGTAATCCTAGGAAAGTCCATGAGACTCTTTTCTCCAATAAACCACCAGAAAACTGAAGTGGTGCTGTGGCTTAAGTGGTAGAGCGTTCGCCTTGAGCAGAAGAGCTGAGAGACAGTGCTCAGGCCCAGAGTTCAAGCCCCATGACTGACCCCCCCCAAAAAAAAACTTGTCATTAAAAACATACACACACAAAACAAGACAAAAAAAATCATTTGGCCAGGTATTGATAGTTCATGCTACTCAGGAGGCTGAGATCTGAGAATCACAAGTCAAAGCCAACTTGGGCAAGAGAGTCTATGAGACTTACCTCCAGTTAATTACAAAAAAGCTGGAAATGGCACTTTAGCTCAAAGTGGTAGACATTATTAGCCATGAGCCCAAAACCTCAGAGACAGTGCCCAGGCCCTGAGTTCAAGCCTTAGGACTGACCTACACACACATACACACAATCATTTGGGTCAGGTGCTGGGTGACTTGTACTTGTAACTTAGGTACTCAGGACACTGAGATCTGAGGATCAAGGTTTGAAGCCAGCCTAGGCAGGGAAGTCAGACTAATTAATCATCAAAAAGCCAGAAGTGGAGTTGTGGCTCCAGTGGTAGAAATTAGCTGTTATGAGAAAGCCAAGCAAGAATGCAAGGCCCTGAGCTCAAGCCCCAGTACTGGCACATACACACACACACACACACACACACACACACACACACACAATTCATTTAAGATTTTACAGCCCCCGCCCCCCTCCCAATCATTGTTAGGTGCCTCATCCCAATTATTCTCACAGTAAGTGGCTCTATGAAGTAGGCATTGTCACTGCCCATTTTACAGATGAAAAACAGATGCTTAGTAATTAAACCCAAGTCCTTTACCAGAGATCACCAAGCTGTAGTACCCTATATTCCTCAGCACCCCCAAACTCCCTGGAACCTCCATCTCTATAGAAAGAGCTGGACTTAGCATTTAGGGTTAGGGCAAAGTCTTAGAGAAAAAAATGAATTCCTTAGTAGCCAGTTAGGCTTACTTTGAAATCTCCAGCCGTGTAGGTCCCAGCAGGACACAGAGGACAAGAATCACCATTTTGGGGGTATATACCAGTGTGTCTAGGCCTATATGAGGCACATGAGTGGTTGTTGTCTCATTTGTCCTTATTGTAGCCCACAGCAGGCAGAAGCATTTCCGCCATAGAGAGGCCAGGCCTACCTCTTGTGCCCCTCACCACACAGCTCTCAAGCCAGTGAGGAGCTCAGTTCTTAGGGGCCTGGGATCGAGGGAAGATAGGGAGTCAGTCCCCATTGAGAAACTCAAGTCCTGGAAATGGCCAGAGTGGATTCTATTTTGTTACCACTGTGGGGCCCCATGCAGAATAGGGAGTGTCTGGCCCATCCACTGATACCCGAGGACTTCGGGAGGCAGAGGTGGCTCCTGAAGTCTGGGTAGCAGCTGCACCTGCACCTGGCCTGGGCAGGCAGTGACTAGCCTGGCGCTCGGTTCCCTTTCCACTGGGTTTATGGTGTGCCTGCCCTGGACTTCCTGGCCACGTAACCTTAGAGAAGACCCTTGCTTGCTTTCTCTGAGCCTTAGTTGTATCATCTGTGAAGTGAGTTTAGCAATGCTCACATGATGAAGCTAGTGAGGGCATATCTGTGGCCTGGATAGTGTGTGTGTGTGTGTGTGTGTGATTCAGGCACATATCCCTGAACCTTTGGGAGCCCTAAAAGATTTATGATTTCTGGGGCCCAAAGGCTGCAGGCCATCCAAGCTGCTAAGTCTGCGTGCATTCAAGCAAGCAGTTCCAGCAGTCACCACGGCACCCTGGGTGGGAGCCAGGGAGGCCTAGGGCACCCCCGCCCTCTGGGTCTCAGAGAGGTGGTGTCCACACCAGGACGTGGCCCAGCCAGCCCTTGCTGGGTCACGTCGCCTAGGTCAACAGTGGGGCCACTGGCCACTCAAGCCTTACTGCAGGGAGCTTTGCAGCCTGGCACAAGTGTTTGGAGTTCAGTTATGAACAGAGGATTTGGATTCCCTTCTTAAAAGAAGGAAAACAACAACAACAAGCAGCAAACCATGCTGGTGTCTTACCCATGAAGGGCAGTGCTGGGGCTCGCAGGAGAGAGGCAGGCTGTGGTCGGCCTGCATGCGAAGCACTTTATAAGCTCTGTATTTATTATTTCTTGCTCACCATTAAAGTCAAATGTACTCGTGCTTTTGTATTCAATGCACATTTAACCCTGCCGACTTAGATTTCTCAGGTTTTAAATCCAGCGGGAATTGGCTGGCTTCCCAACTTTCCCCTCCGGTCCCCCCGAACAGAGCTGGAAATCCCTGTTTAGCATTTTCTCCCCGGGCACCACTGGGATCCTGGCTGTGGTGGGCCGCCCCTGTGTGTGTGCGGGTGGCTTTTCTCCTTCCACCCAGCCCCCACCTAGCCCAAGCCCCCCAAAAGGGGGTTGTCTGCATCATCTTAGGAATTAGGCCTAATTAAACCTTGTTGCCTATGTGTGTCTGGGTCTGGTTGTAGTCTACCACTGTGTGTGTGGAGGGGGTGGGGGAAGGGAGGTAATATGTGCATGTATGATTTGTATGTTTTTTTACCTCTTGCTCACGCCTTTGTGGATGATATTAGATTGTGTGTAAGTCACAGTCCCCAGGCCTTGGTATATCTAGGTGGTTGTCTGGGAGGTTTGGGTCTGGCTTTGTCCACAGCATTGAGGTGTGTGTGTGTGTGTGTGTGTGTGTGTGTGTGTGTGTGTGTGTGTGTGTGTGTGTGTGTGTGTGTGTGTGTGTGTCTGGGTGGGTCTGTAACCGCCAGGGTGACTGTCTCTGGTCCGTTGTGTCTTCCTCTCCTCCCCCCCCCGCCTCCCCCTTCCTCTCCCTCCTCTGTCTGTTTTATCATCCCTAATGAAGCAGTCTCCTCCATCGATCCTGCTGATTGCCAACCCATTCCTTTTGTTTGTTGGCGCTGAGCCATTCAGCGGCACTCTGACAGCTCAGCTCGTCTAATTAGCTCTGTTGTTCTTTTTCCCCATGTTTCACCACGTTGCAAGTTCAGTTGAAGTTGCCACAAACTTAATCCCCCCATTTCAGCCACAAGTTCACATTCTTAACCCGCCTTTATTGTAGCGAGGCACAGCGCTGTTCAGGACGAGCTGACAGGCTTAATGTCTGACCTTTCCTGAGCGCCTGCCCCGGCCCAGCCAAGGACAGGCCTGCTCCTCACTCCAGCTGCATCGCCTTTGTGGGGAGAGGCTGGGGGAACCCTCTAGTCAGGGGAGCCCGCGTACGGCTGCCAGAGGAGCCGAGCTGCTCTAGGGAAGCCAACGTGCAGCTAGAATAGGGGTGAATGTATTATTTGTTTGTTCAGCAAATGATGACCAAATATCTGCTGAATGGCAGGTGCCCTTCCATTAATAATGACAGCAATAGTGGCAGCATTCTGCACCTCTTGGACGCCATGCAACAACATTTGTATGTTTCTACAAATCTTGCCACTATATGTGTGTGTGTGTGTGTGTGTATGTGTGTGTGTGTGTGTATGTGTATATACATATATATACACACACACACTAGGTACTGCACAGGTTATTAAGAGGGATAAGATCAACCTGTGATCCAACTTCTAATGCAGAGACACCCTGGTCTTCCTTTGTTATTGGTTTAAAAAAAAAAAAAGCTGGGTACCAATGGCTCACGCCTGTAATCCCAGCTACTCGGGAAGCAGAGATCTGAGGATCATGGTTAAAAAAACAACCCAGGCAGGAAAGTCTGTCAGACTCTTAATCTCTAATTAACCAAAAAGTTGGAGGTAGAGTTGTGACTCAAGTGGCAGAGCACTAGTCTTCAGCCAAAAAGTTCAGGGACAGTGTATAGGCCCTGAGTTCAAGCCCCACAACTGGCACATGCATGTGCACACACATACATACATGCACACACGCACACATGTCACTGAGAAGCAGGATAAGCATTTACAAAGCTCCCACTATGTAGCAGTAGAACACCACTTTGGGGTGTTCCCTGTACTTTACAATGGGTCCATGGAAGAAGACAAAGCAGGTTTGATGGAATGCATTTGGCTTTTACCACACCTCTACTTTGCCAAACAAAGCTGAGCTCAAACTGGCTGCTTCACAGGAAAAACTTTGGTTAGATCAGACATGCGCAAACCTGAGGATCAGATGGGACCCTATAAAGACTTGTCTAGTATGTAGCCAACTTCTATAATCTTCTTCCTGAGCCACTGTGCTGTGTTACCCAAAGATTGCCAGCAGAGGTGTTAAGGAAAAGAGCAGCCAGGAGTTCATGCACCCTCTTTTCCCCATCTTGTTGGCAAATCCAGCCAGTGTGGTCTCATGTATGCAGGGAAAGCAAGCCCTGTGCGCTGCCCTCAGCATTCGGCTGTTTTTATTGGCAATGGAATGCAGAGGGACTTTCTTAGCTTAGAGCTTTCCCTTCCCCCTCTCCAACACTGGAAACGGTCAGAGATGGTGGTACCATGGAATGTTGATTGGACTGAATGAGTTTCTTCTACACATACCTAGAAATTCTCAGCCTGACACCCATTCACAGACTCTCCTGGGGAGGGAGGCATCTTTTTCTGTGGGCTTTCAGAGGTGGCAGCTTGGAATAACCCATCTTGGCACCGAGGCTCTAACTACAAGATTAGGAAGCCATCCACTTCCTCCACCAGGTCTGCGCCATGAGCATGGCCACACAGGGACAACAGCTGGCTGAGCCCTGCTGGAGGACCCTGAGAAGCAAAACAGGACTCTCCCATGTTGGTATTTGCATTTCCCCCTTCCCATTTGGGGAAGCATGGGATGGGATTTGACTATAAAAGAGCAAAATTAAGCATGTGTATCTCAAAAAAAATCTCAGTGAAACCTTTCAGGTGTCTGGGTTCTGTGGTGAAGAGCTGTAGGATGTTTTGCGTCCCCTGCAGCCACCGTCACAGCCTGACAACAAGGAGGCAGGGAGTCTGTCCCCATCCTGCAGGTGAAGAGAATTTTCCTGATTTGAATGCGCCACAGAATTCCTAGTAATGCATCTTATCTGCAGCACACAAAGGGGTGGTTTCTCCATGATGAGTGGGGCTTTTGTAGCCTGCACCTTGAAGATCCCCAAACATTTCTTCTGGAATGCTTATCTAAACCTTCACAATGTCCCTGTATGGCTTTTCCAACTCACTCCTTGGGGGTTTCCCTGTGCCCATTCTAGGTGCGCCCACCCCGTCCCCATGTCGTCAAGAGACCGAAGAGCAATATCACCACGGAAGGCCGGAGGACATCTGTCTCAAGCCCTGAGCAGTGAGTACCTATGCCCCACCCCCTCGCTCGTCTGTCTGGAAGAACATAGGAGAGCCAGTATGTTGTGCTCCTCCCTGGAGCACTGAGCAGGTGTTTTACAAAGGGGTCAGTCAGGAGCAGGGCTTCGCCTTCAGTACTGGCTTCTGCGTGTTCTTCTGTTCATCTGGCTATCATATCAGCAAGAGGCCCCAGAAGCTGAGGAGCTGGGTACCTGGTCTGGGTTAAGAGTGATGAGACCCAAGGGGCACTCAGACAAAATTCAGGAAGGTCCCAGGCTTCTTATGCTGGAGACATAGAGTTCATAGATGAGAATTGGCAACGGGCAACTATTTAACGAGGCTACCCTCTCCCTAGATCTGGTGGGGCATAAGGTCTCTCTCTATTGCTCAGATTTATGCACAAAGATATGCTCAGCCCCCTTTTCACTTTTGCCACAGCATGTGGGCTCCCTGGGCAGGCCCTTGGGATATGCTGAGGAACTATCCTAGAACCTGAATCGGCCACATCCCAAGTGACTGTTGGATAGATGAGGAGAATGAAGATGCAGGCCAAAAGCTTTGTATACAGAGGCTGAGCTACTCTAGTGGCTGGGCTCAAAACCCCACTCCAGAGCTACTTCCCTTTGTTCCCAAGACACACGGATAGTTCAGCAGCCACTCACTGGCTTCCTGGATGTCTAAAGAAAGTGCACAGATCGGGGCTGGGAAGGTGGCTCAGTGGTAGAGTGCTTGCCTTGCATGCCTGAGGCCCTGGGTTCGATTCCTCAGTACCACATAAACAAAAAGAAAAAAGCCAGAAGTGGCGCTGTGGCTCAAGTGGTAGAGCGCTAGCCTTGAGCTGAAGAGCTCAGGGACAGCGCCCAGGCCCAGAGTTCAGGCCCAACAACTGGACCCCCCCAAAAAAAAAAGAAAAAAGAAAGTGCACAGATCCGTCTTGGTCTGGAGTTGTTGGAGGAATTGGAAAAAAAAAAATCATTCCTTTGAGTGGAAAAGGGAATACCCTTTCTGAAGGGACTGCTTTCCAAACATTTCTCAGGGAAAGGATTTATAAGGAGATGGCACATCCTAGCCAGAACTAGAGCCAAAAGGAATAACTGAAATGTCGAGCTATGACCTAATCCAGGTTGTAGTGCGCTTCACTTTTTCTAGAAACTGATTGAGACTTGCATAGAAAGTTCAGGTGAAAGAGAGCGAGAGAGTTAGAGAGAGTGTATGTGTGTACATGCGTATGCCTTTCTAGTACTGCTTATGTGAGATTTGGAAGAGAACACTCTTGAAGTTGTGCAGACTTAACTGGTGCCTAGCACAATAGGTTGGTGGGAAGGGGAATGAGGTCCAGGCAGCTCCCTGATGGTGGATGATGATTGCCCCCTTGTGGAGAGAAAGCTGCATAGTTCCGATGTCCTCTGGCCCTACAGATTTCTCCTGAGGGAAGGAAACTGACTTATTTCCTTAGAGTCACTTCTCTGCCACTGTATCTGTACTGGGATACAGGCCCTGGAACTGTAGAGATGGAGTTGCTAAACCAGAATATCACTGCATTGCACAGAACCTCTGCACTCTCCCATTGTATGGAAAAGCATTGCCCATTGTGTAGCCAGATTCCTGCTGAGAAGCTGGACTTTGTAACCCTTTTGATATCGACTGTTGCTCTCCTAAACCAGATAGAGACTGAATCTTCCCTGTATTTTTTCTGGTGACTTCCTACGCTGCGTCAGTATGACTCTCAGTTTCCTTTTGCAATATGCTTACCTTTCTTTTCAGGACACATCAGGAGTTGAGATGAGCCAGCAGAAGCCTGGGGCTGGTTCGGGGGAGGGGGAAAGTGGTGAATCAGCTGTAACAGAAAACAAATGGCAGGTCTTCTGTGAGCACACCTCAGAGCAACTCAGACCTGGAGGAGGGAGGTATATTTCAGGACGTCAGTACGAGGGTTTCTCTTCACATTTTCTTGATGCGGAGGAAGGGAAGTTGTGCTCTCATCATGCCAGTGACATCTCTGGTGCCACCCGGGTGTTTTCCTGCGTCTCTTCCAGTCTGCCATCCCCCCGCCCTCCCCCCCACCATGCTCCTCCACTTCCAAATGCCATGTCACAACAGCACTTGGATGTGTTTTTCTCAACTGTCATCAGCTCCAGCTGGCAAGACCAACTTCTTGAAACACAGGAAGCATCCAGCGGAAAATATTTTAATAAAACAGACTCCTCATAAAATATTGTTGGGGGGGGCAACCAGCTCCACCAATCTGTTGGCATGGTGTTGGGAGCCTTAAGCTGCAGCTCCGGCACGCAGGAGCCAGAGCCTGATGGGCCTTTGTGTTGTGTATGTGGACGCGGTGCCTGGCCCTTTCATCTGCCCTGGCTTTTCTTGAATCCTGGGTCTTCATCTCCACTGGCAATTTCAAAGTGAATCTGAAACTTGGAAGTTTGGGGCAGCAGAAGAGTATGTGGGATCTTTGAAGTTGAGGAGGGAGACTTGGTCTTCCTGATCTCTTGCCCCAACCGTCACTTCCAGCAACATATTTCATCATCAGCTTGGTGGACAGGAAGCCAGGGCTGATTAAGAATGCAAGCGTCCCCTGCCCTGCAGCATTCTGGGACCCACCAAGGCCGGCAGTGGCGGCTGGCGGCTCTCTGGCTAGTCCATCACCGAAGTCTCCTTCCAGCTGACGTCCACCCGTCCGTTGCTCCATCTGTGCGTTCATGCGTCTTTCATTCAGCAAATATCTCTGAGAACCTGTTAGATGCACACTAGGGGGCCTGCAGCAGGGGTTTCCATGCTCAATCCTGTAGACTAGCATGTACTCATTCAGAACGAAGACTCTCCTCTATCAAGGGTAAATTTCCTAGCCCCTTCTTGGCCTTTTGTTGGCCTTTAGAAGAATGCATTCAAAAGATTTCTAGGGAAACATTCCCTGTTGTTTGGTTGTTGTTTTCTGTTAGCATTCGCTGATTAATATGCAGTTACATTTCTCTCTATGAAGCGGTAGCTCCTCCCGTTATTATTCAGATGCTTTAGCTGGATGGCAGCCAGCAGGAAGCCCAGCCCAGCCCCTTCATGTCTTCAGCCCTCTGGTGCTAGTGGTTTCTGCTTCCACAGACAGGGAGCTCAGGCTCCCATAGTGCATCTGCTCTTCCTAGGCCCTCTACATAGAATGGCAAGGCTGAGATTCAGAGTTCTGGTTCCTGTGTCCTAATGCTCTGCTGCCCTCCTTGGCACAAGGTCTATGGGGGTTCATTTGTAGTCTGTCTTTGCCCAGCCACACAGCCCCATGTCCTAAGATGACTGGCCCAGCCTACCAGCCCTCCCCTAGGTTCTTTGGAGCCTAGAGTCAGAAGCCAGAGCCTCAGTCCTCCTGCTACCGGAGTAGTTTCCATGGGTACTTAATGAGTCTCCTTGGGGAAAGAGAAAGAGCATTTCTTAAGATTCTACAAGGGGGCTGGGGAGGTGGCTCAGTGGTAGAGTGCTTGCCTCGCATGCATGAGGCCCTGGGTTCGATTCCTCAGTACCACATACACAGATAAGGCTGGAAGTGGCGCTGTGGCTCAAATGGTAGAGTGCTAACCTTGAGCTGAAGAGCTGAGGGACAACGCCCAGGTCTAGAGTTCAGGACCCATGACCAACCGAAAGAAAAAAATTCTGCAAGGTAGGTGGTGGCTCCCCTTTAGCTGATGGAGAAGCTGACGCTAAAGGAAAGGCTCAGTAGAGTCAGCTGTCTCTTGACAGGTCTGGTCCTTCACTCTCCAGTATCCAGGCTCTTTGTTTAGAACCTACTTCTGGGCCAAGCACGGTATCACATACCTGCAATCTCAGCACTTGGTATGCAGAGGCAAGTGTCAAGTCAGCCTAGGCTACAAAGAAAGACCCTATCTCAAAAAGTAAAAGGATCTAAGTAGGCCTCCACACTACACTGAGTGGTGAAACCACGGCGCCTGACCCTGTGTTTCCCAGCCAGCACCCCAGCTGCAAAGCCCAGAGTTTTTTCCCTTCTGGCTCCCAGGTGCTAGAGAATTTCCATCCAATGTGGCACCTAGACAGAGCCAATAGCCAGCTCACAAAGGCAGCACTGTGCTCCACCAGTGTCTGTGACCCACCCCAGGTGCTGCTCTTTGCCAGGCAGCCTGGGATTTCATCCCTGCTGAGAGGTGGAGTGGGGCCAGAGTCAGTGGCCCTCAGAGAGTAGCTCAGATATGGAGGAAGAGCATTACATGAAGCCATCACCTAGTTCATCTTCACAAGCTAGCCACAAGGCTGTCTTCTGAGTCCCAAAGGGCTCATGGGCCATGTTGGGTCTTCAGGGACCAGTCCCAATTGCCTGTACAGTTGAGCCCTTTTGACCAGCTTGGTCTCTTGTCTTCTTCCACTCACAGAGGAGCTTTGGCTGGCTACATCCTGAGTGAGAATAGTTCCTTTCACCTCTCCGGCTAGAATATAGGAAGTTTGTGCTTTTCAAGTACTTTTGTTTATTTGTTTGTTCAAAATATACAGCAGCCTTAGAGACATCCTAGACATGAAAAAGAAAAAAGAAAAACATTTCCTTTTAATCCCTCTTTAGTTGAGATACATGTTACATACCTATAGATTCCCCTCCAGTCTCTTTGCTATATGTATTTCTTGACACTCTGCCTCTCTTGCAATCTCCTCTCCTATGGGCTGTTCCCTGTGTCTTCATGACCCTGTTGTTGGATATAGAAGATCCTGTTGTATATGTACTGAGGATCTACCTAGCCCTGCTTGGGATTTGGTCTTGAGGCTGTTCACTAGCTTTCATCCTTATCTGCGCTCTCCAAGCTGTGGTTTGCTTGGTGTCATTGTAAGAAATAGAATTAACAAGTACCATTAGCTGAGAACTATGTGCTAAGTACTTTATGTACTCCACTTCATCAAGTCCTCATGAGAAATGGGTGGAAAGGGGGTTCTGAGCTTGATTATCTAGCAGTGGCTGAGACTCAGAGGTCATCTTTGCCCTTGGTCATACAGCTGGTAGCAGAGTTGAGCTTAAATGGGTCAGTTTAATGCCGAGCCGGTGCACTCACCTGCTCTGCTAGGTAGATGCCTGCCCTGTATCATTTAGTAACTCCAAAAGAGCAGTACCACCCTCTTCTCCTGCCAGAGCTGATGTTAGTGCCCTACAGGCATGCTGATTGGGTAGACAGTCTGTTCACCAAATGGCCAGGCCACACTGTGCAGGGTGTCAGACTCTCTGTTATGCAGCCCCAAGATCCCAGAAGATGAAAACAAGATCAGAAGAAGCTGCCAGAAATATTTAGTGAGAACCCTGCCTAAAGCCCCAGTCCCACTACACTCAAACTTCTCTGTGTTGGCCAGTTGCTCTCCTGAGCACAGTACATCTCATGTTCTTGACCCCGGCCCCTCCTGGCTGGGCCTGGGGGCCCAGTCATGTAGATGGCAACCTAGTGCAGGGGCAGAGTGCTGGAAACCAACATCCCAGCCCACCCACCACCAGCCCTACCACTGCGCCAGTCTCCTCCCCCTCCGCTTTCAGCACGGAACCCATGAGCATGGTCCCTGAACCAGCAAATGCTTCAGCCTCCACACATGGTGGCCCCCACAGCTGCCCACTCTTCCTCCCTGCCCCCGATCCCAGCCTGCCTAGATATTGCTCCTCCAGCCTCACACCCACGTGTCTACACACATGCATGTGCACACGCACACACACACACACACACACACACACATACCAGTTGTCCGAGTCCTCTAGGGTGGGGACTGGGTGTCCTTCCACTGTGACTCAGACCTGAGTCAAGTCAGACTCTGTTCAGAGGTGTTTCCTGAATGACTGAACACTCGGTGAAGGCAGATCCACTCGTGGCCCAGCCACCCTAGAGATGGGGCAAGTATTAGTCAACCACCAGACACAGAATGAGCATCTAACAGTGCCAGAGGTGACCAGGATGAGACTGTGAAACTTCCAGCAGGCCACCAGCCCTGCCTGCAAAAGCCAGGAATTGCCACCAGCTCCAGGAACACATCTCCAAGATGCCAGCTGGGCCCTGCCCTCTCCCCCCACACACACCCCAGGCGGGGAGGGAGGGGCAGCTGGCTCTGTGCTACCTCCTGGCAAGCTGCCAAGACCCCCTGTCTGCATGGCTACGGGTCCAGACACCCCAACAGAAGGTCACAGACCCAATTAGCAGAGGGAGAGGCTCCTCACTGGACTCCCCTCCACCCCCTGTGGATTTGGGAGACAAAGCCAAGCCTGAAGTCAGATGTGGTGCCTGAGCCCCGCCTGGAAGAGCAGGGATTGCCAATGAGCCCCCGTGATCCACGGTAGCCTCCTCCAGCCACTGGAAGGGGGATACGGCGTCCATGAGCTGTCGCTTGAGAGGAAGCTCTTTCCGTGGCAGAGCAAGGCTTCAGGGTACTACAAGAAAAGGGCTCCGTCCATGCCCAGAAGTCACTCGCTTCAGTCACCTGAAAGGCGCTGTCATCCCAGCTGAGACTCGGGCCTCTTCCAAATTCCACGTCCCCATTTCTCCAAGGCTGCCGTGGCTCCCTGCCACGTCATCGGCACCCCAGTGTCTTCTCAGCCCAGGGCATTTCCAGCCTCACTCAACCTGAAAGGAGTCAAGACCTAGCAACGGAAGAACTTTTCCTGGGGCCAGGCCACACCCACAGGGCCGCTGCCCCCACATGCCCTGCCATGGACCCCAAGCTCCATCCTCAGACCCACGTGCTCAGCAGGAAGGAGCTGGGAAGGACAGTGTTCTCCCAAGTCCACACCATGCCCTTCCCAGTTGAGAAAAGAGCCCCCTAGTGGCCGTCTCTCCACCTCCCTCCAGCACAGACCGCCCGAGTGGCTTGGGTCTCTCCCTGCCTGGAAAGGAATCTCAGGACATGTGGAAAGGAATCTCAGGACATGTGGAAACGAATCTGGGCCTGTGAGACTGGCCTTTAGTGATTTTTGTGGACGGAGGAATGAATGAATATGCATAGGAACACATAGGCTAAAAACTACACAACAGATAATGAGTGATGGTTGGGAAAACCAAGGTTACATCAACCTCAGTGACCTGGGGTATCGAGCCCAGCGTACTTCCTGGCACCCCAAGACCTCGCACCACCCCAGTCTTGCTCGTAACCCTCAGTCCTTGGTTTTGGTCCCTGCCAGCTCTTCCTGCCTCTCCTAAACTCACAGCTCATGGTGCCCAAAGAGACCCCAGTGGGCATCAAGGAACCTCCATTCTCTTTGGGAAGAAAAGTCTGGCATCCACATTCTCCCCGTTGGGATCCTCATCCAAGGCCACTGGGCCTCCTCTGCAGGCCCTGAGCCTCACAGCCCACCAGAAATCTTCATTTGCCCTGCTTCAGTCTTGGTGGTGGTCATGGGGCCTGGACTCTGGGCCTGGGCGCTGTCCCTCAGCATTTCAGCTCAAGTCTAGCGCTCTACCACTTGAGCCACAGCGCCACTTCCCAGCATTTTCTGCTTATATGGTGCTGAGGAATCTAACTCAGGGCCTCATGCATGCAAGGCAAGCACTCTACCACTGAGCCACTTTCCCAGCCCCTGCTTCAGTCATTTGTAACCACTACTAAGCCTTTGGCCTACAACACTGGACCTGTGGCCTCATTAGGCCAAAACTGGGAATCTGCAGGTGAGACTTGCCAGATGTGCTCGGCTGTGCTCGGCAGAGGCCCATTCATCTGAGGACAGGGACAGCTACCTTGAAGCCTGGACATGAGACATACCTGTGCCCAGAGCCTCTGCACAGACACTGAAGAGTCACTGCATGCCAAAGCCTCCAGCCCTGTTTAACTTTGATGATCACCTTCAGGAGGGCTTACAGAGTCTCCCTTTCACAGGGAAGAAACTGAGTCCAGGAAGTAAAGTTATCCTAAATAGGGGAGGGAAGGGAGGCCCGGCAAGCAGGACCTGGCCTCCACCCAGGGCCTCTCCGTGCTCATTGCTCCCCAAGGCCACGCCACCGAGGGACACAGAGTGAGCAAGCCATTGCCTAAGTGAAGAACCTTTGTGTCGAAGTAAAATGATCACCAACCCCCTTCATTACCTCCAGAGACAAGTCCTGGCTGATACCTTCCCATCTTTATCTCAAGTACATTTAAATGTCAATTAAATTTGAAATATCTACATTTGTCAGCATTTCATTTTGGACCAGCGTGACGTGCTGCTGATTTGTCCACGCGATGTGACACATGAAAAAAACTCTCGAGATGCAGATCTTCCTCATTAAAAAATAAGCCGGCGCGATCCCAGCACGGCAGAGAGCACAGAGCACGTCCCTGCTTCCTGACGCCGGCTCTGACATGGTATTTAAAAAGGAACAGCCTCGCCTGTCACCACTGTCACACGCACTCGCTAACCGGCGACACGTTAAACCAAACATTAGAAAGGGCTCAGAGTCATCTGCATGGGAACTCCGCAACACGCGCGGTGGGCAGAGGCGGGGCGCTGAGCCGGGGGATGGGGTGCCAGTGGTGATGGACAGAGAGCCTTTCTTTCTCCCCGAGACATCGCAGCCCTCGCTGGGTAGCCAAGTTCGCCCCGACCTGCCTTTTTACAGACAGTCCTTTGTGTGTAATAAAATCCAGGCGATTGGTGGGTGGCAGACTGCAGGATGGTAGCTGAATTGGGTTAATGAGGGAAGAGGTACACTTTTTTTCCCCCCTATTCCGCCTTAAGCTAATAAAAAATTTAAGCCTGGACGTTTTCGATGGTCCATCCTTTATCTCTGACAAATATCTGACTGTATGTTTCATGGGAGAACATGAGCAGCTGAATTTAAATAAGTTTATTTTGAAATCTCACCTTTCATTAAAAGTAGATGGGGGAATCCCCTCCCCCCCTGCCCCCCCCGCGCCACACCCCTCTCGTCTCATTGTTTCAGATCTGAGAAACTGAAGAGGTTTAGAGACAGGTGGATTCGGTGTGACCCCAGGCAAGGCCCCCCCCACCAACTTCAGCTTGTCTGTCTTAGTGAGAAATGGTATGGACAGCAGATAGCTCAAGGCTTGTCAATTCTGTGACTGCCGTCATCTTCATCTCTGTGGCCTGGACAGGGCAAAGGTCAAATCTGACCAAATCACATCCAAGTTTCACCCAGAGCCATTGGCGTGTTCTATACACACACACTGGGCCTAGCTGGCTGGGAAAGCCAACTGGAGACAGTTGCATTGAAGGTTAGAAGTGATGTTCCCCCTCCTCCCTCTCCCTGCATGGACACATGTAGGGAGGCAAGGTCTGGTCCATCACCAAGGCTTCCTGCTCTTCTGCGAATCTAGAAAGTTCTGTCAGGTATAGTAGCGTTCATGTTAGGTGGCCAGTTATGGTCAGTGCTATCTGCTCAGAGTCACAGGACCTATAAATGTGTGCGTCCATGCTTAGGTGGCTCCCGGGCCGCCAGAGAGCCTTATCCCACCTGACCCTGCCAAGGGCCTACACCGCGCTGCGTCAGCCCACTGTTAGCCCCGCTGAAGCCCGGGCCTTCTAGTTGTTTTCAGCAACTTCCTGAGACTCGCTTGCCCTGTGTCCATCACACAGACACACAGACACACACACACACACACACCCTGGCATGGTGCTATTCTGTCTGTCTCAGAAGGTCTCAGAGGATAAGTGGGGAGCCCAGGAAGAGGGGACTTCGATGACAGCCACAGCTGTGATGAAAGGAGCCATAAGATGTGGCGGGGCCCGGGAGTATGGGCCAGCCGAGGCCTCCCCCAGCACGTCAGCTCTTACTTGTTCAACCAGAAACTTCCACGGTGCTCTGCGGCCCCAGGTGGGGGTGAGGGAACAAGCCAGGCTCCTGCCCTTGAGAAACTCAGAAACAGACTCAAAGGAGATTAAATGGCCCTGGGAAGCACAAGGCAGTAGCCAGGAAGAACAAGGAATCCCTGAGAACTCTTGGCCGCTTAGGCCAGGTTCTGCAGGCAGAAGAGCGGTCAGTACACCAGGTAGGTCAGCAAGGCCAGCTGACAAAGAGCATGTGTTTCAGACATTGTAAGCTGGCCGATGTGTAGGGGGAGGGCAGGGGGAGGCTGCGGGTCTGTACAGAGCCACGCGCGGCTCAGACCCTGCGCAGCCTAGCCTGACCCTCCTTCCCTGCTCAGGAGCCGTCCCATGCTAGGGTGTGTGAGTGGGTCATCTGTTAGGTCATCCCGCCCCTCCTTGCCGCTTATGCAGCAAACTCCTGTTCCAGAATGGTCATCTGCGGTTCGAGAAGAGGGCCAGGGCCAGGCTCGTGTGGAGGTGGTCCTTCTGTGGACGTGGCAGGAGCCAGGTCTTGCCCGGAGCTGGCCAGAGCACGGCTCTGTGCATCAGGTCCCTCAATAGTCCGGGGAGGGCTGGGGTATGTCTCAAGGGCCCTGGGAATGAAGGGGAACAGAGTGCTGTGGCCCACCACCTCCTGAGGCGGGATCCCGGGCTACTGGCTTTGAGGACCTTAGGAACCATGGGAGGTACAGACACGGCAGTGGGGGAACGGGGGTCCTTGAGGTTCTGGGAGCCAGCGTGGGGAAGAGCTGGGTTAGCACCAGCGATGGGCATCATGGCACAGCCTGGTCCCAGTGCCCCCCCCACTCCCTGGGGGCAGCTGCCGCCCCTCTTCTGCCCGCAGCTGTGCTTCTTGGTGCTTGCTTTGGACCTGTTGCTCTTGCCTGACATAAAACCCCAAGGAGTCCCACCTGAAGTGGGAAGCGCAGGAAGGAGGCTGGGGCTGCCCTCGCGGGCGGCCCCTCCTGGACAGCCCATGTCTCTCCAGACCTCCCCAGCCCCTCCCAGGGCTGCTAGGAGCAGGCCCAGCTCACTGAGGGGAGCAGACGCAAGCAACCCCCCGCTCCCCAGGACAAGATAGCAGCCATGGTGGGGCTGGGATTTGAACCACTGTCTGCAGGCCCCACTCCTCTCCAGCCCCTGGCCTCTTTCAGGCCCTGGTCAGTATATAATTCATAGGAGCCAGGTGTGGAGCTTCCCTGGGCTGGGTATGTGTTTGTTTAGAGAGGTAGAGCTCACAGGTGGCTGACAAGGGAGATCTATTTTTTATAACGATGAATATTTAATTTCCACATCACAGATGAAAAGGAGTCTCGAAAGAAGCATCTGAGGGAGGCTCCAGAGAGCCGCCGCTAATCAGAAAAGGCCCTTCTCCAGGGCCTCCGCCACGAGCCTCACTTGTTTTCTTTAACTTTTTTAAAAAATTTCTTCTTCAAATTCCTGATTGTTGAAGTAGCTATGCTCATCGTGGAAAAATGAAAAGAAGCAGGGGGGCGGGGGGAGCCACACAAAATCCCACTGGCTATTATTGGCTTTTAGGCCCCTGCGTTTCCAGTCCTTTTTTTTGTTTTGGTCTTGGTTTTTGAAACGCCGCTTTCTGTAGACTGGAGAGAAGGGCACGTGGTACCGTCGCTTTGCACTGTCCCTGGGGGAATTGGTTCTGGATGCCAAAGTCTACGCATGCTCAAGTCCCTTGGGCGACATGCTGCCACCTTTTAAAACAGCTCTAGATCGCCGTATTGTGTATCCACTGCTGCGGAATCGCTACACTGGTTAGAGAATGCTAGAAAGGCAAGGAGAAAAGTCTGGCATCATTTTCTCCCAAATGCCTTCCCCAACTCACTGTTGGTTGGATCTGCACGTGGAAGGCTGACTGTGAGAAAATGACAATTCTGCGTCATGACGGTGGCTGGGGGAAGGGGGAGCCATGTGGAGTCCGTGTTGCTCTGCGCTAACTGTCCTGGGGCATAGTTGCTCACTACATTTAGGAGGCGCAGGGAAGTGGCATTCCAGGGTCGCTCCTGACTGGATGGCACATTCTAGGCTCCTGGTGCACAGGGCACCCCAGTTCCCTCCCCCTGCCGCCCTCCGCCTTCTCCTTCACACCTTGCACAGAGCTCTGACAGTGCCTCTAAC
The DNA here is from genome assembly GCF_000151885.1 of Dipodomys ordii. NCBI lineage: Eukaryota > Metazoa > Chordata > Mammalia > Rodentia > Heteromyidae > Dipodomys > Dipodomys ordii. The sequence goes on along the minus strand of NW_012267271.1, from coordinate 732,468 downwards.
TGCCTGTTCTCTTCTCTCTTGTCTCCTCTGCCCCAGCCTGGTAAAGCCTTTGCGACACTATGCAGTCTTCCTCTCCGAGGACTCCTCTGACGATGAATGCCAGCAGGAAGACACCCCCGGCGCTGGCTTCACCGAAAGCTTTTTCTTCTCCACTCCCTTTGAATGGTCTCTCTTCCTTCTTCCACCTCCCTGGGCTCAGCTGGGTGACTCTCTGAGCACACGGGGGGGGGGGGCCGTAATAGGGCTGGTACCTACCGCTTGCTCCTGTTGAGGGAAGGGTGGTGTGTGAATACAGCCTGCTAGGTGTCCCAGGATCAACCAGCAGGGAGAATGCCACCTCTCAGGGTGCCAGCCCCACCGGGCTGTGACAGGGGAGTGAGGTGACAGGAAATTAATTTGGCTGTGAATAGACTTAGTGGCTACTGCAACCATGGGTTTTGGTCCCTGAGTCCTTCTTCACCTCAACACAGCTTGGAAAACCAGCGAGACATCAAGGCAGGTTTTAAGTTAAAAGGAGATTTCATAGTATGGGATATGTATATTAATATCAGCAAACCTAAATGTTCCAATCTACCTGACTTTGAACATGTGCCAGTGCTGGGGCATGAACTCAGGGCCTTAACTTTTTCCACCAAAGTTGGCACTCTCCCACTTGAGCCACAGCTCTACGTCTGTCTTTTTGGTGGTTAATTGGAGCTAAGAGTCTTATGAACTTTCCTGACCAGGCTAGCTTTGATCCTCAGATCTTAGTCTCTTGAGTAGCTACAGTTACCTGCCTTTTTAAATATAATCTTATCAGTATTGCTTATAACCTAAGCTTTATACTAGTTACAATTAACATTTTTTCAAAAGGAAAAAGACAAAGGTTTATGGGCTGGGAGGTTTTATATTCTTTACTTTTTAAATTGTGTTATAAAGGTGATGTACAGAGGAGTTACTGCTTCATAAGTCAGGTAACAAATACATTTCTTGTTCGACAGTGTCACCCCTTCCTTCATTCTCTCCCAGTTTTTCCTTCCTGTCCCCACTCACTCATTTTCGACACACTTTTCAACCACTGCTGCATCTATCCACCCTTTGGAGGTTTATGTTTTTAATAAAGAGAAAAGGGTTTGCCCACCCCCAAATGTAATTTTTCATAGAGCCCTTTCTTTGCCAGCTCCTCTGCTTACAGGTTTTTCAGAGCTGAGGTTGAGCTAAGATGGCTTCAGTCTGTCCTTACCAAAGTCACTGGTGTTTTACAAAGCACTTAAGGGAAGGGAATGGCCCTTCTCGTGAGTCCACTGTCCCCTATTCTCCACGAGGGGCCAGTGTCCATTCCTGACCTCTTTCAAAATCCCAGGCACTGGGTTCTGTCCCCTGAGCTGGGCTCGTGGATGCTTTCAAGGACCATATGCAACCCAGACTGCTCTGCGGCCTTCCCGTGCCCACAGCGCAGGGAGATCCTGCCCCTTCCTGCCTCCACATCACCTGTGACCACCCAGTCACCCCCTCCCCACGTCCCCACCTGCAAACTGGCCTGAGTCCTGAGTCTGGTGCCTTTTCTGCACATGAAATCTTTCTCTACATTTTTGCTTTTGAATGTTGTATCCTTCTCCTAAGTACTAATACCTACAGCATCATAGGTTTAATGTGTTGCTGTTGTTTCTGATACTAGTTAAACTGAAGAGAGACCAATTGGAATAAGAAATGTTCATTCAGGTATCAGCTTGAGGTCACCTTGCAGGAAAAGCAGCCTCCTTAAGTGACCCATGGTCTTGTCCTCTGAAGTCCAAAGTCCCACTCTATCATGCTGTCTAAATCAAAACCTTCTTTTTCTTTTCTTTCTTTTTTTTAGGGGGGGGGGAGGAGGGTGGCACTGGAGAGTGAACCCAGAGATTTGCCCATGCTAGGCAAGCACTGTACCTCTGAACCATACCCAACCCCAGTCCCTTCACTACTTAGATAGTGGCTACTTGTTTCCTTAGCCCAGGATTGCAGTGCTCAGCTCAGATCTTTGTGTGTTATATGTGTTTTGTTTTAAAAAAACAAAAATGCTGTGTGCTCAGCATGCTGAGACTTGAAAGTTGAAGCTCAAAGCTACCTAGGAGAGACAAATCTATGCAACTCTTATCTTGAGTTAACTAGAAAAAAAAACCTGAAACTGGAGGTGTGGCTCAAGTGGTAGAACTCCAGCCTTGAGCAAGAAAAGCTGAGGGAGAATGTGTGGCCCTGAGTTCAATCCCCAGCATTATTAGCACAATCAATAACTAGAAGCTCTGCCATCCTGACTCAGAATACAAAAAGCTAAAAAGAAAATCATTTTCTGAAGTCTGAGAAACTCGGACTTTTCTTTTCTCCTTTTATTTTGCTCAAACTCAATGAAAGGGTTCTTGATTTTTCAGTCAGAATGGTCAGACTGGGCTTCCATTTCCACCTCTTGCCAGGTGCCGTGAGCCATGGCGTGAGTCACTTCTCTGAAATTCTGTTTCCTCATCTATAAGGTGAGGGTGTAAGGCCTGCTTCATGAGCAGTAGTTTGTGTTGAACCCTCCTGACTGTCCTTCAGGTGCCTTCCGTGTCCGCCCACTCATGACCAGCAGGTGGCGCCTTCCTCCCACTTTACCAGCATACAATCTGCACCTGACACCGAGAAGCCTGACACGGCACTGGCCCCTAGCTCCACTAAGGGTCAGGGTTTACCCAGGCACTGCCTGTGGCTCAGTGGTGCCCTGGGGTGCAGCTGGGAAGAAAGAAGGCTACCTACCCCGGGCCAGCCTGAGTGTGCCAGGCACTGCATTTGCTCACAGTCGCCACCATCACCTGAGCAGCCGTGACTCAGAGACGTTGGGTGACGCCCGAGAGGCACAGGCAGGGCTATAATGGATGTCACACAGGCTGACATCCTCAGTGGGTTCCCCTGAAGGTACTGGGCAGCAGCTGCTCAGTTCCCCCAAATCCACAGCCACTGGTGGTCACCGCCTGGGAGCACAGGGAGGAAGAAGAACACAATCGCCTGCCCATCGGTTTCCCCCTCCATCTGCCTGTGTTCCCGCCCCATTCCTTTAGCTTTCAGTACAAAGCCTAGGGTTCTGGGGAATTTCCTTCCCCTCCCGCCAGGCCCCCAGTGCAAGTGGCAGCCATCCATCATGACTTGTCCAAGGTCACTGAGCAAGCAGCAAAACCAAATTCAGGGCCAAGTCTGCCAGAGGGTGCAGCTCACGCCCTTCCACCACCTGAGCTGCAGCCAGCACGGGGCCCCAGGGCCTCTGCTGCCCTGGCGGGTCCTGGGCATGGTGCTTGAGGCCTGGACATTCTTGGAGGCTGGGGCACCCCTTCCTCCCACCGACACCCTGGTGGGAGAATCCAGCATGCTCTGTCTCCTCCCAGGCCACAGCCATATCGGACACTCAGAGAGTCAGACAGTGCGGAAGGCGATGAGGCAGAAAGCCCTGAGCGGCCCGGGCGGGAGTCCCGGGGCTCTGTCCCAGCTCCTCCTGACCGGGCTTCCAGCATTGATCTCCTAGAAGATGTCTTCAGCAGCCTGGACATGGAGGCCCCACTGCAGCCACTGGGCCAAGCCAAGAGCTTAGAGGACCTCCGGACCCCCAAAGACCTCCGGGAGCAGCCAGCGACCTTTGACTACCAGGTATGGCACGGGCGGGGCAGGGTGTTGGCTGGGGTGCTCCCACACAAGACAGGGAAGAGACCAAGGGGAGTCTTCAGCCCCTGCTGAGGGAGTGATGGCAAGCCTACAGGGTGGGCAGCGGCTTCGCTCCCCTCCAGCCGCCCTAAACGCTGCTGGGGTCATCTGCTCACGTGTCTGAAGCAGGCTGACTCCCGACCGAACTGTACTGACCCTACCAGGGCTCCTTAGGTCTGGATTGTTGTGGTGAGACCACTGAACTCCCTGGTGACTCCAGCCCTGCGTGCCCCTCCCTGCGCTGGCTTGGTCGTCACCCGGTCACCTGTGGAGTCACAGTTCCCACCTGCCCACTGGGAATGAGGCAGTGTGACTTTCCAGGTCCAGTAGCCTGGAAGCAACAGAGCCAGGACTTGAACTCAGTCCCCGCAAGTGCCCCTTCTGTCAGGTCCCAGGCCTCACCGATGTCCCTAGGGTGATCAAAGGCGCCACCAGCTCTGAAAAGCAACAAGGGCTGGACCAGTAGATGGAATCCCTGTCCCAACTCCACTTCACAGTGCTGGCATCAAAGGGCAGGAGGCTCCTCCAGAACCGCTCGGGCACACAGTAGGAGGCCTGGCTTGGAGTCCAGCTGAGCCTGGCTTCTCTGCTGGTGACCTCAAGTGATCCCCATACTCATAGTTCCGGTGCCAGCCCAGCTGGGGGGCGGGGCCGGGCATGCTTTCTTCCTGTCTGGGACGGCCTGCGCTCACCAGCTCTCCCGTCCCGCTCTTCTTCCCAACAGAGGCTGGACCTGGGCAGGAGCGAGAGGACCCTGGGGATGGCGATGGCCTTGAAGCTCACCCACCCGTACAACAAACTCTGGAGCCTGGGCCAGGACGACATGGCCCTCCCCAGCAAGCCTCCGGCCGCCTCCCCGGAGAAGCCCTCAGCCCCGCCGGTCAGCTCCCCAGCCCTGCCCAGGAAGCCCCAGAGCCGGGACAGCATCCTGAACGCCAGCAACAAGGAGGAGGCTCTCACCCCGACGCCAGGTAGCATCACCATTCCCCGGCCACAGGGCAGGAAGACGCCCGAGCTGGGCATCGTGCCGCCACCTCCCACCGCGCGCCCCGCCAAGCTCCAGGCCGCCAGCGGCGGCGCACACGGCGATTTCTCAGATCAGCCGCAGCTGGATTGGGAGAGACGGGCGGCCCTCAGCCCAGCACGGTTCCTGGGGCTGCTCCCCAGTGTGGCCCCCCAAGGCCCCAGCGAACCGCTGAAGCCCCTCACCCCAGCTCCTGGGGTTACGAGCACTGGCAGCGACGCCCTGCTTGCCCTCCTGGACCCGCTGAACACAGCCTGGTCAGGCAGTGCTGTCACGCCACACCCTGACACCCCAAAAGTGGCCCCCCCATTCACGCCTCAGTTCAGCTTCCCCCCGACAGGCACCCCCACCCCTTTCCACCAGCCGCCACTCAACCCCTTCGTGGCGTCCGTGCCAGTGGCACCGTCCAACCTGCCCTTAGGTTCCACCCCAGCCCCACCTTTTGGGGCCCCTCCAGCATTTGCCCCCAGCCTCCTCTCATCCAGTGCTGGCTTCTGTGCCCCTCACAGACCTCAGCCCAACCTGTCTGCCCTCTCCATGCCCAACCTATTCGGCCAGATGCCTCTGGGTGCCCACACCAGCCCCCTACAGCCGCTCGGCCCCCCAACCATCGCCCCCTCGAGGATCCGAACGTTGCCCCTGGCCCGTTCCAGTGCCAGGTCTGCGGAGGCCAAGCAGGGGCTGGCTCTGAGGCATGGGGAGCCCCCGCTCCTGCCCCCCAGACCCCCACACGGCTTGGAGCCAGCATTGCAGCCCTCAGCGCCCCCACAGGCCAGAGACCCCTTTGAGGATTTGTTGCTGAAAACCAGGCAAGACGTGAGCCCGGCCCCCGCCCCAGGCTCTGTGGAGCAGCTGCGGAGGCAGTGGGAGACCTTCGAGTGAGGGCCACGGCTCCCTCGCCACGCTTGCCCAGCTTCCACTGGTGGGAGGGGACCCTCTGCCCCGTTCCACACTGCTCGCCTTTGAGGTCTGGCCCTGGGGAGGGGTGCTCCACAGCCTGGGAGCTGCCCCACCTGCTCCAGCACCCTGCCTGGGTTTTGCACTAGAGGTCAGCTGGGCCAGACACCCAGGTCATGTCCCAGCGCCTTCCCTCCAGACCCTCCACAGCGAGCCGCGGGGCTCTAGGCCGCTCCTCTGGGGCGCAGTAGTCCACCCCCCACCCACAGGCATCAGTGTTAGCTCCGTGTGAGTGTACCTGTGTGAGACACAGGCATCCGGGGTCCAGAGTGAGGGTCCTTCCAGGCGGGGGACCTCCCCGGTGGGCATCTGAACCCTCTCTAGCAATACTCTGGTTTTTTCATGAGTCTCCACCCAACCCCCAAGTGTCAGTCATTTTTGGGGGGTAAGGGTCCAGGAACCCCTGTGACGGCCAAACCCAGCTGGGGCTGGGAGCACCAGCAACTCTATAGAAGAGGAGGAACTCCAGATCCAGATGTTGGGAGGAGCCCCCCGGCACACACACACCCTGTTACCCAGCGCCTCCACGCTTCCCTGGTCCCTGTCACTGTCAAGGCGGGGCTCCAACTCCTGTACCTGGGGCTTGGTGGGCAGAACTGGCAGGGACAAGTCTGCTTTCAGCTCAGAAGCCAGGCACAGTGCCACAGGCTGGTGGGATGGCTCAGCTGCCTGGACGCCCTGTCAGGGCCAGGCAGGCCCCCATGGAGCGGAGGAGACTGGCCCGGTGGCCCGCAGCCAGCCCTCCCCATCCATCTCAAGCAAGCTTCTCGCCAGCACGGATTCCTGAGGCGGACAGCACCAAAGCGAGACTCTAATGTTTTGTTGTTGTTTCTTTTATCTTTCTTTTCCTTTTGACCTTATTGATTTGATGAATCCTGAAAATTGACTCCTTTCAATAAACCAAGTTAAAACACAGCCTCACCGTTTAAGAAAACAACCATCTGAGACATGCAGGAAATTGTGAACATTTTCACCTGAATTCTCATTTCCTATTTGTGAACAGGTCAGACACTGTCTACCCTGGGGTGTCTGGTGGGGACAGGGGGGTCTCTGGAGGCCCCTGTCCCCCAGGGAGCCTTCTCTATGTCTCAGAGGCTCGGAAGCTGCCATCACTGCACATGGATCTCTGAGGCTTCTGGGGTCAACCATGACACCAGCACAATCCTATCCTGTCTCCAGGCCCTTGGCTGATGGGGAGCCCAGTCTCTCCTGGGCACTCAGCTGTGCAGCACAGGTTCCAGTTCCACTCCCCTGTCCTGGGCAGACCTCCAGGCCCTGCCAGAACAGGGCAGCCTGGGGGGCAGAGGCAGAGGCAAGGTGCTCCTGCTTGGATCAGAGAAACAACGCACATCCCACAGCCCCGCCAGCTGCAAGCTCATGGCCACTCCCGCTGCGCACCACTGATCTCGTCGATCATTGGGTGGAATTTGCAAACCCAAGGAAGAACTTCGTATGTGCGTTCAATAAAACCTTCCTGGGGAAGAGGCTGGCATCCTTGTCTCTTTCAGGGAGTTGGGAGGCAGGAAAGCCCAGAGTGGGCGATCGGCCATCCTCACCGGTCTGCAGAGCCATAGCCAGGGGAAAGATCCCACCCCAGCGTACCCCCAAGATGAACACTCCTGGACGGAGGAGAGCTCAGGAGCAGCCACTCAGGGACCGAAGCTAAATCCAAATCCCTTGACAATATGTAGGAGAGCCACAGAAAATGTCCCTTCTTAGAGGTCTGCAGCTTACACAGTTGGCCATATCCCTGACTCCAGAAACCAGTTTGCTGCTGGCCCCAGGAGTTGTGAGAAACTGAGGGCCAGATAGGCCTCCCTCTAACAGAACAGGACCCAGAAAACACCATGGACTAGTGTTCAAGGCCCCTCTGCTAGCCCCCACTGAGCCCCCAGCACCATGAACTCTGTGTCCTCTAGAGGTGACTGAAGACCACGGTGCCAGAGAAAGTGAACATCCAGGTGTCAAGGGTTCAAGGCTCTGCTGGCCTTGCCACCTGGATTCCAGCCCGATGTTGGCCTAGAAAGCCAGGGCAGGAGGGCACACCTTCAGGTCCGAGGGAAGGCTCCCCTGAAGCCTGAAGGAATCCGAGCCCCCAGGCAGATGCCTCTAGAACCCAAAGTCACAGGGGCAAATAACAGGCCCAGCCATGGAAGGATGACCCAAGCGCTTCTGTCAAGTTCTTTCCAGTGTACAGGTAAGGGGCAGCTGGAGGTCTGGAGGCCTCTTGGGTGAGTTTAGCAGGTGGGGAGGCGGAAGGGCTACTCATCCTCCTGCCCTTCTGGCCTCTGGCCGGCTCCAAGGACCCCCCCCCCATCAGCTATGACCCTCAAGGGCACCCAGATCCTTCATGTCAGAACATAGTTGAATGGCTTCTGAACTTGGCTGTCAGCTTCTCTGAGCCTTGTAGCTGCCCATGAGGTAGGCAGAGGGTCTTCTTCACCTGCTCATGACCATGGCAGCCAGGTCTCGGCTCCTGCGGGGCTGGCCTGGGCAGACATGAGGTGAGATGAGCAGAGACGTCTGCCTGAAGAAGCCAGAGGCCCACCCGGCCTCCAAGAATCCTCCTCTGCCAACCCCACCTCCCAGCGGTCTCCCGGGCAGGGGCTTGCCCTGGGAGGTGGCAGAAGATGCCAGAAGCCGCGGAGCTTGGGTAAGCGCTGGTCTGGCCTGCTGGTGCACGTGCAGCCTTGGGCTGGCCCTGTCCTACAGTTGTCCAGTTGGCTGTCGTTGTGGACAAGCCACCTTCCCATGAGATCACCTGTCCCTCTCCCAGCAAGCTCCATGAGAACTTGCTCTCCTGACACGCCACGTGCACCCACGTGTGTCCTCCACGCACAGCAGCACACCTGCCATGGCCAGCAGCTTGGAGAGTTCCACAGCCTCATGGGCCCTCTTCTTCCCGGAGATGCCACTTTCCCTCAGGCCTGCCAGGGGGCAAAGGCAGGGACCGCCGACCACTCCCAGTGGTGCCCAGGCCCTAAAAGTGACCTCCTTGGGTTTCCAGGTAAGTTGATCTCCTACAGGACTTCAGGGCATAGCGTGGGTAACCAGGCTGGCCTAAATAAGCCTCTCCTCAGGGGGCACCTTGAGGACACTGTCCATCTCCAGCCGGGCTCCAGCCACCTCCTGCTGGCTGGGGCTGTAGGTGCCTTCTGACTGGCGGCGTTTTCTGGCAGCCAGGATCCCAGACAGGAGGCCCAGGAGGAGGAGGAGGAGACAGGCGCAGGCCGCGGGCACGGCCACCTCCAGCAGCGGGAACGGCAGCGGCAGGGGCAGGCCCTTCTGCGAGGGGAGAAAGAGGACGCAGGGACATGTTCAGAGAACCCAAGCCGACAACAGGCTTCCCTAGAGGTGCTGAGAGACCCGCTCCCGGGGCGTGTGTGAACAGAAGCTCCCTGTCCACACCCCGCACAGGAGTGGCGGCCAGTGGGATTCTGGCTGGCAGGATAGAGCGCAGACATCTACGGAATGCACAGTACGAGGTAGGCACTGGGTGCTGGGTCTCACACGGCCTCCCCGAGCCTAACAGAGCAGGGGCAGGCCCAGGCAGAGCCCAGCCAAGGCTGGGGGGGGGGGGGGGGGGGGACTCAGCAGGACTGGTCTGCTTTGGAGGGCCCATCTCCCAACAGATGCTCAGCTGCCCACATCTGTATGTCTTTCTGTGTATCTTGAACTCTGAAGTCTCAGGATTCCAGACATACAGAACCTGGTGTCTCCCATCGGCCCACCCTCTGGACTGTTAAGGCCTCCCGTTTATGGCCATACCTTCCTGAATGTGCCTGTGCTCATCGGATCCCGGAAAACCCCTCTGCCTACTGTGCCCCGGATTCTTAACCCCAGCATCCCGCCTGCAGGAGCACTCCCCCAAAGCTCTAGAAAAGTCCACGCCAGACTTCTGTGGGTCCAGCAGCAGGCAGCAGGCACAGCACTTGTGAGGAAACTGCAAAGCCATTTCCTCCTCCTTGGCCTGGCCTGGCCTGGGAGGGCGGCAGTGGGATGGGAAAGCCGGAGGCTGTAAAAGTCCCACTTGAAAGAAAACATTCCCCAGCAGCAGAGGGATTTGCGGGTTTATGGCCTGGCCTTCCCGAAGCCTGCAGAGATCAAGGCTGCTCCTCCCCATCGCCTGTGCCCAGAGCTGAGGCCTGCTCTGCCTCAGTGTTGGGGGGGGGGCTGGCCCCTCCATCCAGCCCCCCCCTCAGCTGAGCTTCCCCAGGCCCTGAGCTCTCCCTAGAGAGAATGCCTCCCATGGGAGCACAGAGGGGACCCGCTTCCTCTCCTGCCACCACGGAGGTGGTCCAGGAACGGCTCCCTGGGGGCTGTGCCTACCCTTCTCCCTCCCCCCCACCCCCCCACCCAGCTCTGGTCATCACTCACCACGACCTCACAGAACTGGCCAGAGAAGCCGATGCGGCAGGAACATTCATACGCCCCACCGGAGGCCCGGCAGGTGCCCCCATTCAAGCAGGGGTTGGCTTTGCAGGCCAGGGCTGGCCTCTGACACCTGGAGAGGGAAGGGGGAGAGCGAGCTGCTACGCCCTGCCACGGGGCCTCTGAGACACACAGCTACTACTGCCTGGCAGGTGTAGGCATAGCAGAAGGGGGTTATCTGGCTGTGGCCAGTGGTTGAGAGAGTAAGAGGTTCCCCCATTTTCCTTGCTGTGGCCACACTGCCCAGCCTCTTCCTCCGCAGGCCCCAGTCCACCTCCCTGACTCCAAACCCACCTGCGGCCAGCAAGCGCCTCAGGGCAGCTGCAGTTGGTGCCCTGGGTCGCAGCCTCACAGAGGACGCCGTCCGGGCAGGTGGCGTTGAGGCTGCACTCCTCCGGCAGGACCGGCAGCCTGGAGAGAGAGAGAGCGAGCACCAGGCTGGACAAGCGGCTCTGGCCCATCCCCTTGCCCCGGCTCTCCCTGTGCAGTCCCGCTCGCCTCCTACAGACCTCCATGTCTAGGTGGGAGGGACAGCACAGGGCTGTCACTCTACTATTCAGCCCCATCCTGCAAGGCGTGCACCTTTCCGGGCCTCTGAGAAGCTGTGAGATGGAAGGACGGGGGAGAGGGACGGGGTGGAACAAAAGCAGCTCTACTTATCAAACACTATCGAGGGGAGAGGCTCCCACTGACTCCTCCAGGAGCTGCCACACGGAAGGGGACAGAGCCCCAGCGCCCAGGAGCACCAAAGGCCGTGTTGGTGGGAGCAGCCCCCGGCCAGGGGACAGAGCGGTCACCATCGTGGGGGGAAGTCCCCCGGCAAAGCCTGGAGGGATCTTCTCAGACCACCTCTGGTGGCCCAAATCTTGACCACGGTGTTATCTGAGTTGCAAGGATATTTTGGGGGGTTGTTTGTGTTCATTTGTTGGCAGGGAGGGGACATAATTTATTCTGGCTTTTTGTTTTCGTTTTTGGTCGGTCATGGGGCTTGAACTCGGGGCTTGGGTGCTGTCTGCCTTTTTCCTGCCTTGGCTGGCTCCCAACTGCGATCCTCAGATCTCAGCCTCCCCAGTAGCTAGGATTACAGGGGTGAGTCCTGAGCGCCCGGCTCTATTTTTAATAGCTGTGAGACTTGTCGAACCGACCTGCAGTGCCTCTTTCCCAGATGACGAGCAATAGGCCGGGAGGAGGGGGCTGACCTGCGCGCACCTGCAGCCTGTTCTCCCTGGGGTCCGCGCCCCCACAGCGCCCCTCCTCCCCCACCCCGCCCGGACCTCCGGACCTGCGAAACCATCCACACCTGCAGCGCGGGCCGGCGAAGCCAGGCTGGCAGCGGCACTCGAAGCGACAGCGCCCGTGGGCGCAGGGCCTGGCGCGACACGGGTCGGCGCGGGTCTGGCAGCGCGGCCCCTCCCAGCCCGGGGCGCAGGCGCAGGCGAAGGCGTCGAAGAGGTCGCGGCAGGCGCCGCCGTGCGCGCAGGGCGATGGCGCGCACACCGGGGCCCCGCTGCAGCCCAGGCGCGGGGCGGAAGCCGCGGGCCAGGCCTCGAAGTGTTGTTCCCGGGGAGCGGGGGCCGCGCCGGGCCGCGGCCGCGCCAGGGGCAGCGGGAGGCCGCCGAGCGCCACGCGGCCCAGGCAGCCCGTGAAGTTCTCGGCCAGCAGGACGCGCGCGGCGCCCGGGCCTGGCGGGAAGCCCGGGTCGCCCTCCGGGCGCAGCGCCACGGGCGAGGCCGCGCCGTCCAGCCACAGCAGCCAGCGCTCGGCGGCCGCAGCCAGGCGAACGCGGTGCCAGGCGCCGTCGGCCACGCGCGGCCCGGGCGCGGGGAGCGCGGCGCCCGCCCCGCCGCCGCGGCGCACATGGGCCACCAGCGAGCCGTTGCGCACCGCCAGCCAGACCCCGGCCCCGGCCCCCGCGTCCGCGCGCAGCAGCCCCGCGTCCGCGTCCCGCGTGCGGAAGGCCAGCGACAGCCCCCCGCCCAGCCAGCGCCCCGCCGAGGCGTTGTGCCCGCGGAACTCCACCGGGGGACCCTCGCGGAACGTGGCCTCCGCCACACCTGCAGAGAGGAAGGGAAGGTTGATCTGCCCGCCACGGCCTCCTGCCCCACGCATCAGGCCCTGCTGCCCGTGCCCGTGGTACTGAGGAATGGAACTCAAGACTTCACGCATGCCAGGCAAGCACGCCACCACGGAGCCACATTCCCAGCCCTCCCCTCACTCTCCTCTGCAGCCTTTTTAAACGACAGATCCTCCGCCTGCTGAAACGCTCCTGCGCTCCCCAGTGCCCTTGCGATACAATCTGAGCTGCCTGGCCTGGGATTCAATTCCCTGCCAACTTCACCCAGGTTCCTGCTGCATCCTTCCTGGACTGCTGTTTCAGAGGTTCCTACAGACCTCAGGGCCTTTGCACAGACCATTCCCTCTTCCAGGAATGTCCAATTTTTCTGTAGCTTCTCAAGAATTGGCCCTGAAAAAAGCCTCAAGAAAGCCTGGATGCTGTGCCCTCCACACTGGGCTGGGGCTATAAGCATTCCTGGTCCCTAAGAGACCAGCATCTCATACACCCAGAGGGACCTAACCGGCTGGAATTTCTACCATGCAGCATACAGGCTGCCAAGGGCCCACACTCACAGACAAAGCCGTCTGGGACCTCTTCACAGGTGGCAGGTGGGAGGCAGGGCTGGCTAGGGCACCACCGCTGTTGGGCGCAAGTGGGCCCCGTGAAGTTGTCGGGACAGGTGCAGTTGAAGTCATTCCAGGTGACGAGGCAAGTCCCACCGTTGAGACAGGGGTCTGGCTGTGGGACAGTCAGGGCGGAGGCTGCCTCACCCCAAGCCCCCTGACCAGCACCGCCCTTCATGAAGCAGGGCCCAGGGTCAGGTCAGGTCACAGACAGTGAGACCACCAGGGTCCTCCCCGGAGGGTGGAACTAGTCACCTGGCGCCAGGGAGACCAAGTGCCCATCATGTCCAGGAGTCAGTCCACCTCCCACCCGTCCCTTTCCCAACCAACCCCCAGAAGCTCCCGTGGAAGGACGGCAGCAGCCCTGCCTAGGGCAGAGTGTCATCTCAGAGACCAGGCAGAGGAGGGGACGTGAATCCTGAGACTAACGCAGGTGACAGCCACTCCTGGGCCTGTCTCCTCCTCCCAGTGACCCAGGACAGACCCCCTGGTGTGCACTCACACTGCACGTGTCCTCAGAGACGCAGCCCCGGGTGAGGTTCCAGGCCTGGCTGGCATCCAGCTCGGCAGGCTCTCGGGGTGCCGCTGGCTGGCTGGAGTTCTCCGTCGGCCGAGGAAAGAAGGGGAGGTGGAGGCCATTCAGCCGCAGGTCCTGGAGGCAGCCTTGGAAGGGCCCACCCCAGGGCCGGGTGTCGGCAGGCTCGGGTCTCCCGCCCACGTGCACCTGCTGCCCCAGGTCCTGCAGCTGCTCGGGCCCAAAGCCGAGCGTCACCAGGTGCTGGAGCCCGTCATCCCGGCGCCCAGGGAGCACCAGCGCAGGGCCACCGCGCACCAGGGCCTGGACCTGGCCCTCCCACAGGAAGATCGTCAGGCCAGCCGCCGAGTCATTGGCAAACTGAAGCAGCAGGCCAGCGGGCTCGCGCGTCCGGACGAGGAAGGACACGGTGAGGTTGGGGCCTGGCCGCTCAGGGAGCAGAAAGGAGGCAGAGCTCAAGGCGCCCCCCAAGCCAAAGGTGGCGGCAGGACTCTCTGCGGGGAGAGGGGGAGATGGGGGTAGGGTGAGCTCAGCAGGTGGGGAGCCCCGGGTTCCCCGCCTCCCCAGCTCTGCAGCCTCACCGTCAGCACATGTGGGGCCGCCGTAGGGCCGCGGGCAGGTGCAGCGGAAGCGTGTCCACAGGTCCTCACAGGTCCCGCCGTGGGCGCAGGGCGGGGGCTGGCACTGCTCCTGGCGCTCGCAGCCCCGGTGGACGTCCGCACCCAGGTCCTCGGGCAGCAGCAAGTGCCCGTCCACCCGGACGTCCTGGAGACAGCCTGCAAAGGCAGAGCCCCCCAGCTGGACGGCGCAAGGCCCAGCAGGCCCAGGGGCCACTGACGCCACAGGACCTGGGGCCACGGGACCAGAGGCCATGCAGAGCTGGGCGGGACAGCCCTCATGCCAGAGCCGGAGGTGCAGGATCCCCAGGCGGAGTTCCACCTCCACCCGATGCCAGTGGCCATCGCTGAGGGTCCGGCCTGGCAGTCTCAGGACGAGGGGGGTGCCACCACGGCTCCAGAGCGTGGCTTGAAGTGTGGCCCCCACCAGGGCCAGCTCCAAGCTGTCCTGGGTGTCAGTGCGAGTAGCCAAGATGCCAGCAGACAGGGTGGTGCGAAACCTCAGTGCCAGGCCCAGGGGGCCACCGGCTGGCACCGATGCCCGCACAGGGCTCTCAGCCAGGACAGAGAAGGTGGTATTGTGGCCACAGGAAGGGCCATGGGAGCCAGGTGGACAGCGGCAGACATAACCATGGACCCCGGACTGGAAGGTGGGGATGCAGGTGGCAGCTGGAGGACAGGCGTGGCCCTGGCAGCCAGTGAGCTGCACAGAGCAGTCGTGTCCACCCCAGGCCTCTGCGCACCGGCAGGCGTAGCCCGCCACTTTGTCATCACAGGTTCCTCCATGCAGGCAGGGCTCTGACAGGCACTCATCCACATCTTCCTGACATGCCAGACCTTCGGGAGAGACCAGGCAAGGCTCAGTTCCCATGGCCAGGACCACGGTTCCCAACCAGAATTCCGGGCCTTGGTGCCTAGCAACAGGGTGCCCAGATGATTTGTCCATACCCCTAGAGGCAGAACCCAGATGCCCACCCATGCTGAGTCTCTATGCCCTGTGAATCCAATCCTTGAAATATCCCCAGGCCCCCTTTTCCTCCCGCCTCACAACTCCTGCCTTCCCAGGCCTCTGGGTCACAGTCAGAGGCCCTGGATTAGCAGCCTCCAGATTAGCGGCCTCCAGAAGGCCCTCTCCTCTCCACCCCTTCCCCGCAGCCTCCAGCCATCGCTTCTCCAGGCATAGTGGGCATCCACAACCTCTGCTGTCTGCTTGGAGTGCCTCATCCTCCTCTCCATCCAGCAAAGCCCAAGTTCAAAGGCTCAGGAGCTTTCCCTGACTCCCAACCCACACTCCTTGCCACTCCCTTCACAGCCCACAGGCCTGTGTGGTGAAGGTATGCGTTTTACTGGGCTGCGATCTCCATCAGGGGCCCAAGTGTCTGTGATGCCCACCAAAGGACCTACAGGCAGAGGGATGAAATGGAAGAACGGGGTGATAACACATCTGGGGTACAATGAGCAGCTACAGGCTCAACCTCTCCATCCTTCTGCCTTGACCACCGTGTGACTTCAACTCAGCCAGAGCCCCCACCAAACAAACAAGGCCAGCCCTGCCCCCCACCTCCCAGCTGCAAGACCCAGGTCCACAGAAGCCACAAGGGCCTGAGAGCACTTGAAGTCTAACCCTGATCCACCCACCACCACCAGCCCCTCCCACACAGCCCTGTCCTCCGTACCTGCCAGGAGCCACAGCACTCCCAGGAAGGGGTACAGGACCCCCAGCCCCATGACCCCTACAGAGGGGCTGAGTGGTGGCAGGCACCGGGAGCAGGGAGCAGAGCTCCCTCCCTGGGCCAGTACTGCCTCCCCAGCCAGCTCAGGAATGCCAGGCCCCGGCCTCCCCCACGCCGAGCTCTGCCCACAGGGAGGCTGGGTCCTCCTGAGCTCTGACCTGAGCTCGGCCCTCCCTCGCAGCTGAGCTCAACTGCAAGGAGCTGGGTTCCCACTGATGCCTATGACCCTGGGGCTGCCAGGGCTGCCGTTTGTAGGATGGAGATGTCAAGCCCCACCCCACGGGTGGATGTAGTGCAGAGAAGAGGCAGAGGGCCAGGGCTACTGGGGCACAACTTGGTCCTCAGCCAGGGGGCATAGTGGACAGGCTTCTAAGGCCCCCAGGGGCATGGGCTATCCAGGAGTAGGGGTGCTGAGCTCCAACTTGCAGGGGGGGGCATGCCTCCTTCCCAGGCTGTGAGGGAGGGGAGCCTCTGCCCAGAGCCTGAGGAAGAGGAGGTGGTGTGGCAGGAATGTGCCTGTGGGGGGGGGGGGAGGTCACAGCCATTCCAGAGCCGGCAGAGGCACGCGGGGAGAAACACGTGGGGGCAGCTCCCAGGCTCACCAGTGGTCATCTGTTTGCACCTGCTTGGACCCGAGGCAGGGAACAACCTTCTGCACCCCCAAGTCTACCAGGTGCCCCCCCCTCCCCAAAGGGAAGCAAGGGCGCTCCTCAGTCTTGGCTAGACAGTCCCGAACATCCCCAAACCCCTTTGATGTCAGGGCTCTGCCCATCGCCCTCCACCTTCACCCGGCAGCTCAGCCTGCCTCTGGTCCCTGCTGCCGGGAGCCACTCCTAACCCCACCTCTGGCGCCAGCCCAGGCCTCAGTCCTGAGCCCCAGATCCTCAGCATGATCAGGGCTGGACACCACCTCCTCAGCCCTACACCAAGGCCTCTCTCCATGTGGACCTATAACATCCACCCCCAAACTCATTCGCCCCCAAACTCATCCGCCCCTCTCTTCCCACTTCCAGAGCCAAATCTCAGCTCACCTGGGCCCGGGCGCCCCACGCCTCCCTCACCTCCTGCCCCCGCCAGGCCTGTCAGCAGCTACCCTGCCCCACGGCCCCCCCAGCCCCGCCCCGCGCCCACCTGCGTAGCCGGCTGGACAGTGGCACTGGAAGCCATTGGGCAGGTCCTGGCAGCGGCCTCCGTGGAGACAGGGCCTTGAGGCGCACTCGTCCACGTCCACGCCGCAGTCTTCCCCTGCAAGAGGCTCGGCCGTGGCTCCCGCCCGCACCCTCGGGGCCAGACCAGCGCTAGCGGGGCTCATGGCTACTTGGGGGCCCCGCAGCCGGGGTCCCTCCCTGCGCAGGGGGCTCACCCTCGAAGCCGGCCGGGCAGCGGCACCAGAAGCCAGCCGCGCGGCGGAAGTCGAAGGC